>NC_069110.1:6019295-6303192 GCF_947172395.1 Bicyclus anynana
TTAGGGTGATTAAAAAGAGGTTCCTATTTTAAATTTGACTCAAAATGTTCTTCAATGAGAAAGCTGAACAACGCCCGTCGCGGGTCGCCAAATCAACAACAAGTGCAATCACAGCAAATCAATTATTCTTTGGAATTGGATACCGGTATCTCATCTCACTCAATCTCGTTGTTGCTGCTCAGCTGCTGTCCACTGCTGTCATTTGTCAATGCTCGATGTCAATGTCACTCCTGTCAAAACATATTTTTTTTTTTTTTTTAATTTACTTTAGGATACAAGTCCTTTTATGCACTGCTTAAAATATTACAATTTTTCTTAAAAATAATACAAAGCACTTAAAATTATCGTCGTCGTCGTCTAAATATAAATTTACTACTGTATTTTACAATTTTTCTATTGTGTTACTAATAAAATCTAAAACAGGCTTATAAAATAAATGGTTCCTCAACAATTCCTTAATGTGGCGGGGATCACACTTAATTTCGTTTTCTTCCTTTACTAACTCTATCGAACTTGCTAATATTATTCTTTGTATACCAAAAGCTGAACACTTGAAAATTATGTGATTGATATCTGCGTCATCTTTTTTACAGTACATGCATTTGTTATCTTTATAAATTTTTAATTTGAATAAATGGCTTGGTGTCAAAACATAAATCAACCAGTTGCACAGAATACTAATAATCCCGTGTACCGTGTCTATCTACCATAGACTTATATTACTTTAATGCCAAGCTGCGTACATATGTATTCTGTGGTACTGCAGTTGCTGCTGTTTGTTGACATTTTAGTTTGACGTTTTATATGACATGACAGCTCTTGTCTATGATCAGTTATTAAAAATTCTATTGAAGCAGAGCAAGTTAGACACATACATTTTTTTAATTTTACAATAAGTATCCCTAACCTTGATCCAAATATACATTATTAAACACAAAGCAACGCGCTATATCTCATGTATTACAAATTATTCCAATAATAATATTACATTTCGTCGCATTGTAAATCCTTTGTATGAATTTACATCAAAGTTTTTTTACGTTTCTGGGCCAAAGTCAAGAATGTGTAGACAAGGGAATCTGAAGTAGTCTCTATATAGAATTTTAAGACGTAGAAGACGAGCAGCGATAGTAAGTGATACAGTTAGAGTGTGAAAATGACCCACTTCAGGCGTGATATTACGTACAGTGCTCTGGATAACGAGTTGACACCACCACTCGCGAGTTCTGCTGAAAACACCAGCCCCCCGACACTGATTACCCTCGACCAGGAGCCAGACGATACGACCAACGTTATCATACACAAAGTACCTCAAACTAAAGGTAAGCTTCATAAATATTACGATTTTCTTAGATAGCCTTTGTTCCAAATTATTCTATAGTAAGGAGAATCAAAACAAAGGAGTAAAAAATAATAGGTTTGCACTAAAGTTGAGAGATTTATTAATTTTAAAAATATCTTTTCTTTATATCTTTTAAGAATCTTCTATACTTATAATAAAACTGTAACAGGTCAAATTCTGTACATAAAATATATTTGAAAGTTTTAGTTGGAGGGTATTTTGTAATCTGAATCTTATACTAAAGCCAAATTTTTTTTATGTTTCTGTCTGTTTGTCTGTATTTTTGTTGACTGGGCAAACTACTGAATGAATTCAACTAAAACTTGGCAGATTTGAGACCATAATACAAAAGGAAGCTACATAAGGTAACCATTGGATCCAATAGGCAGAGTAATAAGGCATTTTACACATACATATATACAATAAGTTCTAATTATCATGTGTTTGTTTTAGGAGGATGGACACACATAAAAGATCTGGACTCATTTTTTACAAGAATGTACAGATATTATGTGAGAGGTGGCTTCTATCCCATGATTATGTCAGATTTGTTTTACTTAATACAGTTTGTGTTCATTGTGTGGTTTTCAACATTTTTAATACACTGTGTGAATTATCCAAGACTATTTAGGAATGACCCTAAAGCAAATAGAAGTGAAAAATTGACTTTAAGTGATGTAATTTTTCCTACATCTCAATGTGTGAGCTACATATCATGGACTTGGTAAGAATTTGTTTATTTAATATATTATTATGTATTAGTGTTGAGCCCCACTCCGATAGGACGTGTCTGCACATGCTCTGTGACGCAGTTGGGTTCTATATTATTAAAGAAAAATAATAGCAAAAGAATATTGTAGTGCATTTGGCTGCTTATATAATAACAAGGATCTAAGAGGATACTAAGTAATAAATAGTAAATGACAAAAATATATTTTAAGTATGCACTTAATTAATAATATCTACAAAATAATTACTTCTATTTTCTTGTTTATGTTATGTTGTTAATGTTCAAGTACATATTTATTTTATCAATAAAATACGCCGCGCCGCGCTTTAAATCTAGTATTACGAATTTTGTAATTGAAGACAGCCCTAACTTGCTTGAATAGATGTAATAAAGATAAGAGCTGTAGGTAAATAAAACACCTCTCAAATTTTATTCAAACTGAATTGTGCTGTATTGTGTGGTAGTGAGAGTTACTATTTATTTGAATTAACAGAGTGAATCTTCTGTACTTGTACATAAATGTTTTCTGTGCCCATGTAGATGTCTGACTATAATTATCAGCATAATATTTCAACCAATTTAAAGGAGTAGTTAGTTTAGTTCAACTATTTTTGAAAGTCTTTTTGGCATTGGATGTAGTGGCTAGGTGTACCTCACCCACCCAAACCTTTTTAGCCTAAATACCAAACGTCCACACATACAAACTTTTATATTAAATGTAAATAAATGATGTTGAATGATGATGAAAATATAACTTTATTTATTAATTTCAGGTGGTGCCTCATCACACTCTGCTCCATCATTTGGTTAATGAGATTGGCCATATCAATTTATCATTTATTTTATGCATATGACACAAAATTATTTTATAATAATGCTTTAAAAATTAAAGAGGTATGTTATAGTTTTTAGGCACATATTTTTCCATTACATACAAGCCATTATTCTTCTTCTTTAAACATCTAATGCTTAACATCATCTGGAATGGCCACTTTTTCTATAATTGAGTGTCATGAGCTATTTAATGGGACTCTTTAATGGGAGGCTTAATTAGGACCTGAGGCATTTGGCGAGTATAAAAGCATCACCTGATGGGGCACGAAGGCAGGAGCAGAAAAGATGGGCAGAATGACTCTCTAGGGGCATTTCCTTTGAGACTGGTAATGGGACTTTGGGACAGAAAGAGTGGTATTTATGGCCTGAGTATCAGTCTGGGCATCCTCAAGATAGTGAATTAAAAATCCCACATATTGGATATCTGGGACTTGTCATCACAGGCAATGCTTTGTAGCTTTTGTTTGCATTGCCTGGGAGTGATGTCTGTCAATATCAATCAATTTCAAATCAGTTCTAATGTAGTTTGCCGGAGTGATGTCTGTCAATATCAATCAATTTCAAATCAGTTCTAATGTAGTTTGCCAAAATTAAGTTCTTTTTAAAATGTACATTTGATATACATTTTACATTATGTCTATTTAAAATGTACAATGTACATGTTACATTTAATGTAACTCAGGTAGGCAGTTCTACCAATTTTAGGTGACAAACATTTGTCCATGCAAAATGTCGGATTTATAATTAGATGGAATGTTATAATTTTAGTATTTATGCTTTTCACAGAATGATTTAGTATGGATCAATTGGTCGACAGTACAGGAAAGAGTGCGGGAAGCCCAGGCAGAACACCACATGTGCGTCCACAAGCAGGAAATCAATGAACTAGATATTTACCACAGGATACTCAGGTATTTATATGTTCTACTAAATTGAATTTTTTTTCTCATATTTACTTGAAAATTTTAGTTTTTAAAAGTCTTTGAAAATACGAGCTAAAACGCTTGTCGGCTATAATGGTCTATATTTCAACTGTTTCATGATGTCACTATAATAAATCCCTTACAAACGGAGCAGAGAAAAATATTAGTTAACAATAATTGTTAACTAATATTTTTTTAAAACTAATAATTATTAACTAATTACTAGTTTTACGTTTAATACATCAAGTAACATTGTGACGTCACAAAATGGACGAAACCGTTTTTGGCGTTTAAGTTTTACAAGACATCCTTAACTTTTATTAATTAATATCGATATATTTCGGACCCTCATTCCATGTACTATGCGAAATTAATATTGTTAATATTAAATCTGATATGAGTCAACTACCCTATTGATAAAGCTTTTGAAAATTTTAATGATTTTTATTACATCGTTTATAGGAAACAGCCTGCGATTTATTCACGTTTGTCAATTATGCCAATGCTGAGTTGTTATATTGCTTGTGATTCTAATTTTAGGTTTTTTTGCTTTACTTTTGACCTTTAAAGCATAAGCAGGCAAAATGTCGTTTCTCTTCACAAGCAATGTTTGGCATCCCGCGATGTATCAGCAATAAATACATGTACCACGACATTGACATAAAAACTGTACGTGAAGAAATATCCCAGTGCAGCCTGAGGTATCAGGAGAGACTGACAATTCACACAAATGAGCTTGCACGGGCTCTGAGTCGCGAGGGTGGACTCCGTTTTGCTCGGCTACAAAGACACAGCATTCCCGACCTGTGGAACAGATTTCCATAACAAGCCAAAGGGAGAACTGCTGACAGGGAATCTGCAGCAAAATAGCTCTCAAAGAAAACATTAAATGATATGATGATATCAGATAAATGAATGGCTTATTGCCTATGAGCAGATCGCCATGTCGCAGAAATTACATATATAAAAAAAAAAAAAAAAAACAAGCTATGTAATTGTTTGCATGCTAGGCGTACTGATGTTTCAAAAGTGTTTAAAAACAGTCTATTGGAAGTAAATTAATTCTTCTCTTCTTTTCTATTGTTCTTTGTTGGCCGCGTGGCGCAGTGTGTGATAATATTTGTGTGATGAGCATGAATGTTTTCCTGTGTCTTGGGTGTGTTTATAAATTATATAAATTATTTACCTGTAGTGTGAGTGACGTGATAGCTCAGTGGATATGATCTCTGCCTTCGATTCGGAGGGCGAATCCGGTCCAGGGCATGCACCTCCAACTTTTTAGTTATGTGCATTTCAAGATAAAGAGACCAAACGATGAAGGAATAACATCGTGAGGAAACCTGCATATCTGAGAATTTTCTTTATTCTGTCAATCCGCATATGGCCCAATCTGAAAGGAGACTCGTGCTCAACAGTGATCACAACAACACAATGTATATGATGAAAGCAGCTATCTTAATACCCATAACACAAGCTACACTTACTTCGGGGCTAGATAGTGATGAGTGTATTTTTTATATTTATTTATTCTCACTTTAGCAAAGATAATGAAATGCCATTGCGAATACCATTATTATGGAATACATTCAATAGCGTAGTAAATTTTTTTACAGTAACTTGATGTTAAATAACCATACAAATAGATACATATGATTAATGATAAGTAATTAAATGCGCAAATTACATAGTAATTCAGCAGCCAATTATTATTAATTAGTCACTGGTAAATAGTGTGATATTATTATGACCCCCATCCAACAAAGAGTATGTGTAACAGTATATTGTAGTTATTCATCTTGTAGTTAAATTAATTAGTTTATTAGTTGTTTTATTCTTTTTTTAAATTTTTATTTAAATAGTAAGTAAAGTTATAAACTTTATAAACCCAACACAGTACTAATAATACTATACTATTAGTAATGCTATTGTGTTACTTTAAGTAAATAAAGTTAGTAAATCTATATTATATTAAATAGAGTATTGATTTACTGATACAATTAACACATACATTCAAAATATATAAACAATTATGTATATACGAGTATATAAAAAAATGCTCATTTCAGTATATTACTATTCATCTTATTTTATTATACAGTGATTATAAACCAATAAATAAGTCGATAATATCTGGTATTAATATTTTAGATATCATTTCCATTCTTACGTTCTCCATTCTATTTGCTATCTATCTAAATATTATAATTAAATAAAATTTATCACCACTTAATTCTAAGCACAGATGGCAAAATAGTAAAATACTATTAAAATCCATAACAACTCTAAATTAATAGACTGGATATTCCAACTAACTAACAAAATAAGCTGGTGATGTTTTAATTTTTTTACAGAAATCAAATTAGGATTTAATGAAACCGCTTAAAGGCGAAAAATGCTATTGTTTAATATGTTAGTAACAGTTTTATGAATTACTAGCTAATGCTCGCGACATTGTCCACGTAAATTCGAGGTTTATTTATAATGAAACATGGCTAAAACTCGCGTGACATAACGTCGGAGTATGCCCGACTAGTTTCGAACCCGTACGGGCCCCTCTGTCATGAGTTGGTTCTTCCAACGTGGCATGATTCATACTGTGAGTTTTAGTCGTGTTTCATAATAAATTAATATGAATTGAACAAAGAAAAAATTATAAGAAAAAATTTAGGTTATTTCTATCTGGGGCGGTATTCAAGGCAAGGTATTTCAAGATAAATAGCATTATATGATTATATATATAAATAGTATTATATGTTGCTCCAGTAAAAGTATATGAAATTCAAAGATTAGCCCAGGCAAACAAAAAGCAAAGCAAAGTTCATTATGTTTTAAAATTAAACAACTAAAAGCTAAATATCATATTATTAATTATAATCATATTTAAGAAAACACAGTTATTTTGTAATAACAGACACACTTCTATTTTATTTATATGTATGTATGTATTGATAACTAAGTGTATGAAAAAGGCAGCTAGTAAAGAGCATTTGCGTCATAATGCGAAAGGTTATGCAATTTATCTACTTTGCAATAACAGTGATTTGATGAAATTATGTTTACCTAGTTTTACGTGTATTAAATGCAACATATTCGCATTATGTATATATCCAGCAGTTTTGAATAAAATGCAATGAATGTTTCCTAAAATAATATTGTTTTTTTCTTCAGATTTAACAACTATATGGTGGCAATGGTCAACAAGAATTTACTTCCTCTGCAAATTCAAGTGCCCTTCGTAGGTGATTTCCATTATCTATCGAGAGGATTAAAATGGAATTTGGAGTTTCTGTTGTTTTGTAAGTTATTTTTAACCGACTTTATAAAACGAGGAGGTATTAAATTAGACGCATATGTTTTTGTTTATTTTTTATACTACTTATGTGACTAATTAGTGATTAGTAATTTTACTTTAACGTAATCGTAAACTTACAATATATTATTATTACACTAAGATAGTGTCCAATAACTTAATCTTAGTCTTTCAAAAACTATTACTTTAGGTCACTTTGTTCACCCGATCTTCCATTATTTATGAGTTTCGTAGGCTAGATTATATTCCTACAGGATAGAGAAAAATGCCAGTGAAATAAGTATGTTTGTCTGTTACCTTTTCACAGCTAAGCGGCTGAACCGATCAAAATGAATTTTGGTATAATGGTAAATGAGACCTTGGAGAAAAATATAGGGTACTTTTTGACCCTTAAATAAAAATAGAAGGGGGTGAAATAGGGGTTGAAAATTTGTATGGAAGTCATTCATTTTAGAGTTACAGTTTTAAAAATTTGTTCATAAATCATAAAAAAATACGAAATATAATGTGATTCATAACATAAATTCACCCCTGAAATGGTGAAATAGGGGTTGAAAGTTTATATGGATATTGAATAATATGTTGCATTTTTTTATTAACAGATAGCCCATGGAGTCCTTGGGAGAACTGCTGGCAGCTTCGCACGGCGTATAAAGATCACTCCAAGCGAATGATGCTCGCTAAACAGCTTGAAAGACAAATCGTACTACTCGCTTTGATCAACCTATTCCTCGCACCTCTCATCCAGGCGTGGCAGATACTCTATTTCTTCTTTAACTATGCAGAGGTAGGTTAAGACTGTTTTGTTATATGATAAACATTTTAATCCTAATATTATTAAATGCCATGATAGCCCAGTGGATATGACCTCAGATTCCAGAGGGTGTGGGTTCGAATCCGGTCCGGGGCATGCACCTCCAACTTTTCAGTTGTGTTCATTTTAAGAAATTAAATATCACGTGTCTTAATCGGTGAAAGAAAACATCGTGAGGAAACCTGCATACCAGAGAAATATCTTAATTCTCTATGTGTGTGAAGTCTGCCAATTCGTATTGAGCCAGCGTGGTGGACTATTGGCCTAATATTGGCTTGGCAGTGAGCCGAATATGGGTTGATGACGATTATTAAATGCAACAACAAGTAAATCTACACCCCTTTCGGTTTCTACACGACATTTTTTTTATTCTCTACAAGTTAGCCCTTGACTTCAATATCTTAATTTGACCCACTTTACATTTTGCACACGCTCTGAAACCTGATAACAATACATGACTACCTAAGAAACGTCATTACTAATCCAATATGGCGGCCTCCCCAAGATGGCGGACTGGATGTTTGAAATCCACCCCCATGATATAGATATCAAATGAAAAAGTTTTCTGTCAGGAATACGAAAAAAATAGTCACGTGACTCAAATCCAATATGGCGGACGTCCAAGATGGCGGACAGGCTATTTAAAATGCACCCCCGTGTTATTTATTTACAGCTAATAAAACGTTCGCCCGGATCGCTCGGACTTCGCACGTGGTCGTTATACGCGCGCGTGACATTGCGGCACTTCAATGAGTTGGAACACGAGCTGCGGGACCGACTCAACCGTGCCCACAAGCCTGCCACTAAGTACCTAGGCAGCTTCAGTTCACCAATCACCACTGTCATTGCCAAGTAAGTAGGGAATCCAGTTTGGCGGATTTTTTTAATTTTTTCTTTTATAAAGTATCAATTTGGTACTTCATAAAATTGCCCTTAATGGCCCGAAATTAATCTATACTAATATTATAAAGTTGAAGAGTTTGTTTGATTGAACGCGCTAATCTCAGGAACTACTGGTCCGGTTTGAAAAATTGTTTCAGTCGTTTTTTCAATCTTTTCAGCCCATTTATCGAGGAAGGCTATATATTATCCCCATATTCTTACGAGAACGGGAACCACGCGGATGAAACTGCGCGGCGTCAGCTAGTATTTGTATATAAATCATAATAATTCTCGAAATGTCTTTGAAAGGATCAAATCCAGGCGAACACTACCTATATACAAGCATTTCTAATCAACCTTTGTAGATATTATATAACATTGCATAACAAATCTGGACTTAATTACCCTAAATAGAATCATTAGTAATATTATTTTTGATGTATCTGCGCAATAACGGTCATTGCTAAGTTTCGTGCTCTTGCCATCCTCTACGAACCTTTTTCTATGTTAAGATTTTTTTAGAGTTTACTCTTTAAGAATCCATTTTTTATGTATAGCCCCCGGTATGAAATAAATATGGGCAGTAAGGTTTGATGAACGAATGACAGCGTTACGTTTTTTGTGCGCAACCTATTCTGCGCACCTTTCACCGTGCGCTGCCACCTGTTGCTCCTCGGTTGCGCACCTTTCACCACCTATTTAGACAGTCGATCTGAAAGATAATTAACTGTCTAACTCCATTCGTGCGTCGGAGCTGACAAACACCTTTTTTGTTTCAGAAACATAGTGTTCCTAACAGCGAGCGTATTAGCCGTGTTCGTGTTGCTGACGGTGTACGACGAGGAAGTGCTGACTGTGGAGCACGTGCTCACTATCATCACCATATTGGGCTGTGTTCTGGCTGCGGCAAGGTCATCATCATCATCATGTTATTTTGATATTGATCTCTTGTTTTCAAGTGTATGTTAGCTTAAGATGGAACATGTTGTTTTGTTAAACATTCAAGTTATAAGGTCTCAAGTTTTTAGGCCCAGGAAATCACTATTTATGCCAGAAAAATCTAATGTCAAAAAAATACTACTAAAGTAGAACTTCTTTCAAAAATAAGAAAAAAAAGGGACATCTATCAACAGGTTCTTGAAGTGTACAAAAAGGGATTGTTTCAAAGTTCTCTTAGAACGCCATCTACTGGTAGTTTAAAATATAAAACTTTGTTTCACTATGCCTGTAGATGGCAGCCTGATTACAATTTTTTTAACGCATTGACAAACTTACTCCTCAAGTCAAGCGTGCTTATAGAAGTTTTACTGCAAAAAGATGGAGGTTATTATTAATATTATGGTTTATCCAGTGACTGCTTACAAGCTGTTAATCTTCCAGTGAAGAACATATCTTCCAGTGAAGAATATATCTTCCAGTAAAGGCTTTAATTAATTAATAAACGCTTTTTGAGGTAAATGGTCTAGTGACGCTTGTGTAAGTTGAGGCGAGCTTGTTTAAAAATGCCCAACAAGATTAGGGTTAAGTCAGTTATAGGTATCGATTCGATGGGATATACTGTAGAGACTGAATTATAAAAAACCACTTGCAGAGCTCTGATTGGTGAGGAGGAGAGACTGGGCGGCGCGTGCACGGGCCCGGCGCGAGGCGAGGAGTTCCTCGTGCAGGTGTTGGGCCACGTCCACTACTTGCCGGCGGCGTGGCGCGGTCGCGCGCACACCAAGGACGTGGCCGCGCACTTTCAGCAGCTGTTCCAGTTCAGAGCGGTAACTTGTACTGTGCTTACACTCATCCAGTTCTCAGGTAGAGGCCCTTACAACAAGAGCCATACGAAAGTGTTCTTCGTGCACAGGTCAGAGCGTAGACTTCATCATCGACATCGACAGCAGTCGGCGTTCTAACTGTATGTTGATTATCACTATTATCACTGCCGGTTTTGACTCCGTTGATCACAGACATATAGTTGAATATATAATATGATGAAGTCGATCGACGATCTCATTTTTCGTGGAACCATCGGGGCTCATCCAGGTCCAATTCCTGTGTGGCGGTTTCTTGAAGAAAGAGTTCATCATAAAGAGGCCCTCCTTTTCCATAAAGTTAGCCAACATTTAGCCCTGTGGTTCCTTTAGCCCATAACCAAATTGCACCATTCTCAACTCCGAAACACTTCTTAAAGCATTATCAGTAACTACAACACAAAACATTTTTAATAATTACAACAAAATATTATTGCACAAAATCACTAACGCGATTAGCAGCGTGACGGTATTCACGCTGCCTAACAAACAACTGAGCTCAAGTCATTAAATACCCTCTATTTTATACCATCACTGTTGCAACAACTTGTGTGTGTGTGTGTGTGTTAATACCAACCGTGAGCGAGCAACTCGAAACAATTATTAAAATATTCAACTTATTGTTTACAGATATACATTTTGTACGAGCTACTGAGTCCGCTGCTGTGTCCTTTAGTGCTGCTCTCCATACGCACACGCGCCCTTGATATCGTTGACTTCTACCGAAACTTTACTGTCACCGTTCTCGGCATAGGGGATGTATGCTCTTTCGCTCAGGTACATTCGCTTTTTTTTTAAATGTTATAACGTCTTATTTCAGTCCAAATACATATGGACTTGTATCGCACCCAAATTCACCGAATTAGTCTGTCAATTATTGAGGGAGACAAGGTAAACTGACACATCGAAAAATAATCGAATAATGAGTAGTTTTATCTTATAATGTGATCACGTTCAATTATATCGTCCGTAAACCAACTTTTTAAGAATACTCACTACTACAATGTCGAACACTTTGACTGGAGTCACGCACTTGTGAACGTTGTGTGTAGGGTTAAGGGTGCCCTTGACAGTAAACCAACAGTCCCCTTTTCCACTCAAATCACAAAAAAATACTCATATATTTTATAAATATGAGCAGTAACTTGTAACTTTTGTATATAAAGATAAGACAAGATATTAAATGAGGTTATTTTTCTGTTACTCTAGCTTGATATACGACGACACGGTCACCCTGATTGGCAGGCACCTGGAAAATCTGGAGATAAAGGTCAAAAATTATCAATTTTATTGCATAAACGATCATACCCCCTTCCTTCTTAGATTGCAAAGAAAATAACTTTAAATAACTAAAAAACTCGCTTTTAGCACGCACTAGAAATTACAAATATTGGTTTTAAGTCACGTGACTATTTTTTTCCGTACTCCTGATAGCAAATCCTTTCATTTGATATCCATATCATGGGGTGGATTTCAAACAGCCAGTCCGCCATCTTTGGGAGGCCGCCATATTTGATTTGTAATGATGTTTCTTAGCTAGTCATGTATTGTCATCAGAACTCAGAGCGTGTGCAAAATTTCATCCTAATCGAAGACCGGGAAGTGGGTCACTACAAGCTTTCTTATAGGAGAGGGAATACAAAGGTTAGGAATATGGTTTGTCGGGCTTTGTTCAAAACTTAGGCTACTTTTTGACCCTAAAATAAAAATAGTAGGGAGTGAAATAGGGGTTGAAAGTTTGTATGGAAAGTCTTTCATTTTTAGAGTTACAGTTTTGAAAATTTGTTCATAAATCATGAAAAAAATTCAAAATATAATGTGATTTAAGAATTTCTAAAATGTAACCCCTAGAGAGGTGAAATTTTACATTGATTTCCACGCAGACCGCTAGATCCGCTAGTATCAGATGTATAAGTTTATAAAATTAATTTGGCAGGCTCTAACACCCAGTACAACCAAGGGGAAGGAGGTAAAACGGAGTTGTCTCTGGTCGCGTTCTCGTGCCGACACCCCGGCTGGACCCCCGCGGAGCCCACACAGCGCCAGTTCCTGCGGTCGCTGCGCCAGAGCATGCATCACGCTCTACCTAACCAGAACGGACTGGTGAGTGATTTGCCTCCGTGGCGCTGCAAAACGGACGTCCTTGGTTTTTCTTAGGCAAAGACGTACCGCCAAGCGATTAAACAATGTTGCGCGCCGGTGGGGAGGGGGGGAGGGTTTGTAGCGATGAATGCAAAACCCACGACTGTTGCACGTCACTTCCCCGCACGATTTCACATTCAGCGCTGTCTTTCCCCCTGTCGCTCGCATATCATGGAAGTGTCATCACCGAACTTGCCAGACTATAGACACCGAACTACAGCATGATACTTTTTGTAGTGCGCAAACGGGGAATGCCTACCGGCCAATACGTCTAGGGGACCCAAATATACCTCCGTATAACAGTATATGGAGATGATAATATGATGTATAAATAGGGATCTGGTTAAATAATTGTCTTACAAGTGTGTTTCTTGGGAAAAAAAAACCATTTTTTTTTGTTCTTCTCTAAAACACTGTTCTTGCTCAAAAAGTTGAGTCCTTGCTCAACTTGTGCAACTCAACATTTTTCCACATACTTCCTATAAAAAAAGCACGCAGCACTCATTTTCAGTTAGGACCCAATTACGTCCAGGTAATCAAAAATATCCAATGATAACCCAGTGGAGTCGACCTCTGATAATGAGGGTATGGGTTCGAATCCGGTCCGGGGCATGCGCCTCCAACTTTTTAGTTGTGTGCATTTTAATAAGAAATTAAATATCACGTGTCTCAAACAGTAAAGGAAAAACATCATGAGGAAACCTCCATACCAAAGAATTTTCTTAATTCTCTGCGTGTGTGAAGTCTGCCAATCTGCATTGAGCCAGCGTGGTGAACTATTGGCCGTTACCCCCTCTTATTCTGAGAGGAGATTCTAGCTCAGCAGTGAGCCGAATATGGGTTGAATGATGATGATCTTTGTCATAAAAGAAAAATTATCATTTCAGAACAAAACAATGCTTGGCTCGTACATTCAGCAGAGTATATTTGGCACCAATACACCTCTACCAGCTGTTCTCTCTTACTACCAGCAACAACGTCAGCATTATAGACTTCCGGTAAGTGGATGATAATACTAGCAGATTGAAGACGTTTTTCAATGCAGTACTCGATTTGACGTTTGCTGTCAATTGTCCTGTCATCGTTGCTTTAAGGGCGCCATTTTGGTAACTCAAAAGCTTGGGTTTAATTTTATTTACTTATTTTTATTTCGATTATTTCGATTTTAATAAAATTCTTGTATTTTTTAAATTTTAATAATACGGGGGTCCACTCTGACCTAAAATAGACCATCTCCTTTAGATCATAATAAACGTTGCGATAATATTCTCCGTCACAAATTTTCTAGGAAATGGACGAGATAAGCGACGAGGAAGAAGGCGAGACGTCAAGGGGTCCTGTGGGGTTGGCGGGCACTAGCAGTGCGTTAGGGCCCAGTGCCCTCGGGCTGGGCCCGCCGCCCGAAATGCCCGAAGTGCCCGATGAGACGCGCGATATGTCAGTCAGCACTCTGCATCTGTATGACCTGCATCTGTCACAGGTAATATTTAACTTATGTCCTTTTATTAACTAGTTGCCTCATCTATCCCGTTTCAAATCATTACCATTAAAAAACTGATAGACATAGGCACAGATAGTTAAGAGTTAATTAATTAAAAGAGCTTAAATTAGGTATATATCTTATACTAAACTAGAAGGTAAAGAGGTATTTATACGGAGCTCTTTAACCGACGAATACGACTACAACTATGAAACGTCGATTCTAAAGAGACAGTTTTTATAATCGCATTTGACGGCATCCGTGGCGCAGTTGTATGCGCCTAGATTTTCATTTACCTCCTAACAAGTTAGCCCGCTTCCATCTTAGATTGAATCATCACTTACCATGAGGTGAGATTGTGCTAACTTATAAAAGAATAAAAAATATATAAACACTTTGACAGTCTGTCAAAGTGTTTATATATTTTTTATTCTCGAAACGTCTAGCAAGGCAGGTCCTAATGTAATTAGTCTGCCATGACGCATATACTAAGTTTTCCCTTTTATTATCCATATTATTATAAAACCCCATGTTTTTCCATAATCATAATTACCTGGTAATTTACCAGGTTGCAGTCTTTTAATAACGTATTATCATAATAGGCTAGTTGATACTTTGTTTAAATGGTCTAAATGTTTAAATAGTATATTATCGTTCGACTAGACTCAAAAAAAAATTTCATATTTTTTTGAGACGTGATTACATGAAAATTTTACTTTTTATATATGTTTTTGACAATACGAGCTAAAACGCCTGTTTCATGATGTCACTGCAATAAATCACATACAAATGGAGCGTTTAACAACAATATTAGTTAACAATTAGTTCGACGTTATTGAGTTAGTGACGTCTCAAAATGGACGACAGTTTTTTTTGAAGTTTGGAAAATTTGATAAAATACGTGATATTTAAATTGAGTTTTATAAGAAATCCTTAACTTTTATTAATTGATATCGACATGTTTGTAATGTAATTTTTTTTTTTTTTATTCTTTACAAGTTAGTCCTTGACTGAAATCTCACCTGATGGTAAGTGATGATGCAATCTAAGATGGAAGCGGGCTAACTTGTTAGAAGGAGGATGAAAATCCACACACCTTTCGGTTTCTACACGACATCGTACCGGAACGCTAAATGGCTTGGCGGTACGTCTTTGTCGGTAGGGTGGTAACTAGCCACTGCCTAAGCCTCCCACCAGCCAGACCTGGACTAATTAAGAAAATCTCAATCTGCCCAGCCGGGAATCGAACCCAGGACCTCCGTCTTGTAAATCCGCCGCGCATACCACTGCGCCACGGAGGCCGTCGAATTTAATTTCTTAAAATGCACTCAACTGAAAAGTTGGAGGTGCCCCGGACCGGATTCGAACCCACACCCTCCGGAATCGGGGGCAGAGGTAATATCCACTGGGCTATCACGGCTCTCCATAATAATAATTACCTGGTAATTACCAGGTTGCAGTCTTTGAATGACGTATTATTGTATTTCCAGGCGGTCCAGAACGTGTCAGCATGCTGCACCAACAACTGCAGCGAACGGAACCGCGGCGAGAGCCGATGGGAGAGCGGCGAGAACACCCCCTTGCTTCACCGCCCATAACAGTGGCTGGCCGCGCCCAGATCCGGTCCCCAGTGGGTGTAGCTCATACTTACTGTCTTTCCCCCCTATATAGACTTCTGAATCCCCCCTATTCTTAAACAACTGGTGACCCGTTCTACTTTCGGCCGGGTGCAATTTTTTGTATCAAAAATTTGAATAAATTTAAATTCGACTGCTTTACAGGAAATGAAAATTTATTATCATATATAATTCCCTTTGGGAAAAATCTAATTACGCTTCATACAATTATAATTCCCATTGGGAAAAATTTTATTACGCTTCATACAATTATGTTAAAATCAGTCAAATCGTCAAAAAATAGATGAAAATGAGAAAATAGAAATTCTTCTTCAGCAGTCGGATAAAAAGAGTTGTTGTCTGCCTTTTTATGTTTGTCTGTAAGTAAATATTTAGCTAAAATTAATTTTCATTCTAATTTGACGAGTCGATTCTTCGATGAAACTGTTTTCCTTAATTTTTAAATTGTTTGACTAGTCGTTTTTTCGATAAATTGGTTTAACTTCTATAACTATAAATATATATTCTTTTTACTTAGCAAATCAATACAATCACACTTTGGACGTGTATATTGTTTATGAATGAAAAAAAAATCATTAGATTTTAATTTTTTGACATGCACTTAAATATTTTATAAATATTTGCTAAAATTATTTTTAATTCGAATTCTTTGACAAGTCGATTTTTCGATGGAACGGTTTTTCTTTTAACTTCATTTTTAAATTATATATACCTAGCACCTCAAAAAGTCACACATTGAGCTTGAATATTGGTTATTAATAAAATCAACTTACTTAAAGCAACAATAATCAAAAAAATACCTAATTCGTTTATCCATATTTATATTACTGAATGTACTTATGAAGTGGTAAGATAAAAGGGCAGACAGCGAAGTATATTTTATACTGTTAGATTTGAAAAACCATCTGTAAACTTAATATAACTCAAACGTGATTTGTCCTAGTCGTACCAATTTCAAATTGATATTGCTCTATAGATTAATTATTTAAAACCAACGCAACATATACTCCTAAATTGTGCTTTTGTCGTGTCTGTGAATAAGTGCAAGATGCCATTTTACAGTGTGTCTCGTTTTGCGCTTATTTAAAGAAAAACAACATGTGTTTGTGACTGTGTGTGCCAGGTTCAACGAATACATACAAGAATACTAATACACATACATACACAAAATAATTCTTTGACGAGTCGATTTTTCGATGAAATGGTTTCACTTTCATAGATGAAATTATTTTTACCTAGCACTTGCACACATTGAACTTTTATATTGTTTATGAATTAATTATAAATCAATTGTTTTTATATTGACAAATCGGTTTTTCGATGAAAAGGATTTCTACCATCATAATTATGAAAATTATTTTTACCTAGCGCCTCAACGTTGACCTTGTGTATTTTATATGAATAAACGGAAGATATCCGAACCGATGATAGAGTCACTACTCACTAACAGACTTGGCTTTTCAAAAGTGCTTGAACAAAAGCCTACATAAAATAAATAAATTTGAATTTCGTGCAATCCTACTAATATTATAAACGCGAAAGTTTGTGTGAATGTTTGTTATTCTTTAACGCCGCAATAACTTTGGTTCAAATTTAAACAAAACGATTTGGTTAAAATTTAATACGAAGATTGGATAATAGCCTAGATTAACAAATAGGCTACTTTTTATCCCGAAAAAACCCGAGGGATTTGTGAAAAACTGAATCGCACGCGGACGAAGTCGCGGACGTCCACTAGTATCACTTATTTTACTTCATTGATACTATAAAATTCAAATTAAAATTTCAATTAGCCTTAGTTTACAAGCACTTTTGAAAAGTCAAGTTATGTCATAATTAAAATTAATGTAATGGTGGTAGTAATAGTCGAAAACTTAAAATTAAAGTTACGAGGATTCCAAAGTGCCTTGGTCCGAGAAGAGCCCACAACAAGCTCAGCCAATATATAATCACATTGAGTGTTGAGGTCCCATGTAAAATTTTTGTGCCAAAAAGCTTGTTGCTTTTATATTATTAGACCTGCCTCATACACTCGTTTTCCGTATTCGTTTTTCTAATGCGTTATTTCGATTTAAAATTCCGTAAGACCACCGCGGATTTTACGTTTTTTCTCATTCGGAATGTATACAGGGTGCTCGGGAGTGTTTCCCATAATTCTAGGGTTATATTCTTTAAGGGAAATTAATTAAAAATGTCTAACGAACATGAATATTTTCGGAGTAAAAAATATTCCTTTTGTAAACAGATCTTAAATTGTGTCCCTTATATCGCATCCTTATATTATGACCTAGCCAAACTTCATCATCATCATCATCATTTTCAGCCGATGGACGTCCACTGCTGGACATAGGCCTCTTGCATGGACCTCCAAGCATAACGATCTCGAGCCGCCAGCATCCAGCGGTTTCCTGCAATCCGCTTGATGTCCTCGGTCCATCTAGTGGGGGGTCGACCAACACTGCGCTTTCCGGTGCGGGGTCGCCATTCTAACACCTTGGGACCCCAACGTCCATCGGCTCTTCGAACTATGTGGCCTGCCCATTGCCATTCAGCTTCGCGACTCGCTGAGCCACGTCGGTGACTTTGGTTCGTCTGCGGATCTCCTCATTTTTGATTCGATCACGCAGAGAAACTCCAAGCATAGATCGCTCCATCGCCCGCTGAGTGATTTTAAGCCTTCTAATGAGGCCCATAGTTAGCGACCAAGTTTCGGATCCGTATGTCATCACTGGCAACACGCACTGTTCGAAGACTTTCGTCTTCAGGCACTGAGGAATTTCGGACGACATCTTTTCGTCCGAAATTCCTTTTCCGGAGTTTCCCGCACGCTGCCCAGCCGAGCTGGATTCGGCGATTCACCTCTTTCTCGAAATTGGACCTACCTAACTGGACTGTGTGTCCTAGGTATATATACTCGTCTACAATTTCGAGCGCAGAGTCCTCAACAATAACTGGGTGGAGCGTTACTTGAGCATTAGACATGATCTTCGTCTTGCTCATGTTCATTTTTTTTTGATAAATATTATGAAGTAGCTTACTAGTGAAGTGCGGAGTGCCAGTTGCAACATCTCGTCGATATCGACAGTTTTACTACTACGGTTACGTATTTTAAAATGCAAGGATAGATAAAGGCGTGTATTACATGGATAAACGAAATTATTTTAATTACTTTGTATGAAAATAAATAAAAAAAATTTTAGTTAAATAAAAATTAGCTATGCTGTTCGGCTCCTATATTCAACACCTTGAAGTTAAGAGAAATAGTCCCGAGCACCCTGTATAGTCGCACGGGCGCGCATTAGTTACGTAACGCGCGAAATTTTGTTCCTTTCGGAGAAAAACGTACGTTAATGTATTTCATATTGATGCCATGCATTCGGTTTTCCGAACACGGAAAACGGAATCGGAAAAAAACGCGTGTATGCGGTCGGCCTTATATACTCAAAGGCACAATTATTCGCCTATTTCCATATTCTCGCGTCATATTAAAGTGGATAATTGTGCCTCTGAATATATATAAAAAATACTAAATGCGTAATAAAAAAATAGCAATATTCTGGATGAGGCGTAAATGGAATGTAATAGCAATAAATATCAAACAAAATCTATGTTTAACTATCAGTGCAATATTAACATAATATTACAAATAAATCATCTCATTTACCGATTGTGATGCAATATTTCTGTGCAATAGACAGCGTATGTATTTATGTTTGTGCGTTTTTTGCAAATTGTTAATTGACGATTCTTGTATTTTTTTGTCATTTTTATATTTGGAATTGAAATGAAAAGGCTTTTGATTACATTAATTGTGTTTAATATGTTTTTTTTATTTCAATACATTTCATTTCCGGTGTTAGAAAGGTTTTTTTTTACAACATAGATTAAAACGCACAAATGTTAACGCCATTCAATAATATACTGTACTTTTAAAAGATTAACAACTGATGTCTAGTTTCAGTACTTAGCATATACTTATATGGAATGAATATTTTTAGATTAAAAAAAAAAAGCAATTCTGTATACCTTCCTACTATATTTTGCGAATGCTATAATAGGTTAATCGTAAATCTTTTGTCATATCATTTATATTATAATAATTATTACGAGTCTTATATTTAAACGTTTTCTTCTACATGTTAATCAATTTGAATATTTAGTCAATACGTATATATACGAGTATGTCTGAGATTTCAGAATAACTGTGTTCTCAAGTGCTTATAAATGTTTTACACTACACTAGTAAATAAATAAATTATCTTTGACCTTGAACTATGTATTCGATGTTCATAGACAACTAGCAAACGCCCGCGATTTCGTCCGTGTGAAACCCTACCCCTACTCTAAGTATCCTATGTCCGTCTCCTGGTTCTAAGCTACCTCTCCGCCAATTTTCAGCCAAATCGGTCCAGCCGTTCTTGAGGTATAAAAAGTGAAACTAACACCTTCTTTTATATACATAGTAATGTAAACTGTCACTTGAGAATACAAGTGTGGATGCTTCCAATGTATTGTGTACACTTGTGACTGTATTGATTGGCAAGTTGTAATTTATCACACGTTCATTGCTATTAAAATATTATTGTAATAATCATGTAGACAATAACTTTTTAGTATTGTTTTACAAATGCTATATTATCGTTTAGAAGATATTTTACACTTATTAAAAAAAATACTGCGTATAAAGTTTCTCGTCGAAGCCTAGTTTTACATTACATTAAGACGTGGAGCGATTGCGTGAATATAGTTGTGTGTGATCAACGTGTTTTTAGTCTAAAACTTTAAAGGCCAATATTCAACGCACACTGAAATTATATGAAAAAAAAATTGCTTATTACTATGAGTATTCATGTCTTATAAGGGAATCAATAGAAAATATCGCTGTTTTTCGTCCTATCGCGATGCGATTTGTTAAACAAACTTAACAATTATCTCGTAAGGTGCATTATAAGCCTACGGTATGCCTAGCATGCGTCAATGTCATATCTCGTGAAGGGAAAATACATTATCGACCAACATTCGAACATATCGACAAAATACATTAGCGACAGAGTTGAAATATCGCTCTCCTTTTCGTCTCAACGCAATGAAATATCGCTGTCCCTTTCGTCCCAACGCAATGAAATATCACGCTCCCTTTCGTCCCAACGCAATGAAATATCACTCTCACTTGCGTCCGAACGCCATGAAATATCGTTCTTCCTTTCGTCCTAACGCACGTGTCAAGGGTTAAGCAATAAACGACCATGGGTATTAGATACGACTCATTTGATAAATTATCCTCTAGTTTCAAAGCAGAATCTGATCTATGATCTATAGAAGGAAATACACTTGAGAAGAAGAAGAATTTTGTAATAATTCAAACACTTGTGTGCCACGAGATAGCGATATAGGTTCTACGTATAAATATCGCTCTCTTTTTCATCCCATTGCGATATTTATGCTCTTTCGTTGCGTCGTGTAGAGCTACTAATATAATTATGTAGAGAAATCTATCAGAATACTTTTTTCACCTTCAACAAAATATTTTGTCTACTTTTCAATCGAATAATATTAATGTTGAATACCGTTTAGTAGCATACATTTTTTTACAACAGAAATAGAATTTGAAACAAACGTTGACCTTTAAACAAATGGGTATCATCCATGATAATTAAAATCCGGTTTTACTATTGATACAGTTTTCAAACTTTTATTGCTTCTTAAAAATAAATTCACGTTAACGAAATGCAAAAGTTGAAATATCAATCCATAAAATATGGCTTGGAGACACACATCTGTATAAATTATTGTCGCAATAAATGGTGAGATTCAATTTTTTTTTAATAAAGACACTACTTTGACGTTATATGACAGTGCTTATTATTTAGCCGCTTCTGAGAATATAATAAAAATATATTACATTTGTTTTAATCTGATTTTAAAAGCGAATTAATAAATATATAGTATATAATACTTCAATGATGTTCACTGGCCTTAGGTCACTAATCTTCAAACCCGATCTTTTTCATTTTCTAATTAAATCACAACTGCTGATTTGACAAAAAAATATGTCAATTTCCTTTGTTGGGAATAAAATTATACAAATGCTTAAAGTTTTCGACATGTATGCTCGACATTTATTAAATATAATATTTTTAACAAGGAGTTGTGGGTACATTTGACATTTTTGTAATCTGTGATATCAAATGAACATCTACCTAATGATTTTTCATTGTCATTTGTCTAAAGTCCCACTCGAGTATTAAAAATATGCAAGTACATGTATTAGTTTACCGTTTAAAATATAAAATATTTTTTACAGTGTAATAAAAATATTGACGGCTCTATATAATATTATATTGTATTGACTATATTATAGGATAAGCAGCCATTACATTTAAAAAAAAATTGTAAAATTTAAATGAAAATTAAAAAAAATATAACGTAAAATATTTTATAATTCTTCCCACGATTTATATACATCTAATTTATCACAAGATCTCCTTGTTAATAAGATATTTAGGAGGTCAAGCTATATTCATATTTAATTTCATATTGGACATTTAAAGATAAATTGAACTTTAGCCTGATAATTATTTATTAATTAAGTATGTATTTTATATAAATCTTGCAAATATACTTGGATAAAATATTATTACGGGGAATTTTACTTCCTTTACCATTACATTAATTGACAAAACATAACATCGTTACAATAAGTGAATTAAATAGTAATATAATATATATTATACTAATAAAGAAGTATTGCGTTTTTTAAATAATCTTATAAAAGGTCACAAAGTTTTGTGGAGCCCTAATTAATGAGTAAATGTATGGCTTGTGGCTCCATCCTTAGAATAAATGTATATTTTATGGTGGTATTCGCGAAAAGACTACTAAAACTACATATATAATGTATATATGATATGTTCTCGTATTTTTTATATATGCTAATTAGGACCAAGTCTTACTTTTGAATCAACAGACTTCCAGATTTCTTACTTCCTCCAGAGTCCATGGCCAAAAGGCGTCACCAATAATTTACTCATCCCACATACCCCATAGGTCGCAATGTCGACACGTCCTCAGGGTTCTTCTCAAGCCCTTGTCCGAATCTTAACCCTTTTACAGCTTTTAACCCGTCCCTTGACATTTGACCTTTTTAGTCTGTGCAATATGCTTCCTTAGGCGGGCTAGTGTAATACTATAGACCATTTATTGGCGACCAGCCCGTAGTTCCGAGGCATTTTCTAGACATCAATTTTAGCTTTAGCAATTCGGGCAGTCTGGATTAATAAATATTATACCCTTCGAAAAAGTTTCTTTTTACATCTATTCATAATTTCACAATTCAAAGGAAATCAACCGAAACTCGTCCTTTTCTTCAAAAAGGTGTCACAAAAGTGAATGAAAACTCAAAAACAGCAATTCTTTTCTAGAGTTCAGTAAATTGGGTTACAGTAGTTTTGTAAATATAATTTCATATAATTTTCCTTTGTATTTATTTATATAATTCTAAAGTGAGAATAACAATTTCATGTGATTAGTTTAGCGATTTTTTTATGTGCGTAATATGGTGTTACAGGTTACTGTAGTTCGCGCAACATTAATTAATTTAATAAGATGTGAACGGTGTTACAATTAAAATGTGATCTTTATATATATAAAATTTATAATTATTATTATTATATGAATTTGCTTTTTGTTATTTCTAAAAATATCAGAAATCACAAAAAATAAATTGTCTGTGATTACTTGAAAGTACGTTTTTTTATATGTAAGTAAATTTCAACGAGTGATTATGTAGTGTGTGCCTGTATCTATATATGTTTTATAATACATATTATTATAATAATATGGTTGTTCTGTGTTTGCGCTTTGTCATCGATTTTAAGTAATATATTTAATGCAATAACTAGGTATATAGTATATAGCTTATTCTTAAACATCAACATCGGTTAGTATTAAAATTTATTATAATATTACTTGATGATATATAATAGTAACAAAATTAATTAATATTCTTTAATGTTTATATATAATTTTTGAAAATTAGTTTGTACAGACTGAATTAGTCTTATACTAGTAACAGACAGGCCATAGATATATTTCTAAATTTGTGTTTCTTTACTCCTTATCATTTGAAAGTTAAAGCATGTATTAATTTACATCTTTCTGAATTTTAGCTACATTTTTAATGGCAACTTTTTTTTTGATTAATTAATAACTTAAACAAAACGTGTTGTGATCCTTCGATATATTTATAAGTCGTATAATAGGACGTAGATACATATGTAGGTTATCTTAAGAAATAATATTTCTACTAGTATACCATGTTTTGAAAATGCTTTGAATATCATTTTTAATATTATATCAACGCTAAATGTTAACAGAAAAATAATTTGAGTTATTAACTTATAACAAAAGGTACATTATGTTAGACATAACTCGATCATTTAACGATTTTTTTTTATTAATCGATCTACGATTATAACAGCGTGATTTCACATGCTCACTATTTTAGTAAACATATCAATAAATATCAATAAAATTGAAGTGTCTATAATTTAATAATGTTTTTATTTTGCATGTAGTCATTTACATGATACTAAAAAACACTTGAGTTTTTTTTAAACTTTTGTCTGACTACCAGTTTGCCCGTGCTAATGTCTGAAACGACTGAACTGATTTTAATGGGACTTTCAGTGATAGATAGAGGGGGTTATTGTTCGCATACAGGCCACTTTTTATCCTGAAAATAAGTATGATTCAGGATAAGTGAAAAACTAGATTTGACGTTGGCGAAGTCGCGGGCATCTGCTAGTTTTGTATAAAATTCAAAAACATAAAAACATTTTAAATGCGACAGAAATTTTACACTCTAAACTGAACCGGTCGTTTAGAATATTTGCTAACAGAGGGGATAGAAAAGGGTTGCATGGTACAGAAAAAACCTTTCAGTACAGTCTCCCAGAAGATTTAAAAAAAACTTATATTTTCGCGCAAAACCGCAAGGAATGTAATAGTTTTTCGTATTGCACAAGAAAAAAAATACGAGTGAAATGTGAAATCGCTGAAATGATCGAGTTTCTTCGAAGTACTTTACTGCGTATATATCTAATTATTTTGTTTAGTCTTATACTGTGTAGGTTATCGCTGGGTTATAAATACAAAAAAAAAAACAAAATAAGTTTACCTCTTCAAATAGGGATCAATAAATCAAAATCTATTTTTCATAAATTTTAAGTGCGTATAGAAGTAAATTAAGATTGTGTTTGTTCGGTAAATAATGAATACAATAATAAATGATAAGACATATTTTGTATTGGTATAGTACATTAGTTTTTAATATTTTTGCTCTCGGCACGTCAGTCACTTAGTGTAGTTACGTATCTCCCAGCAATTTAAATTACTGTTAGATTTAATTGGTTAGATTATAATCTTGTATACTAAGTGTCCTTGACTATTCAATCAGTAGTTTTATAAGACATAGCTCTGAAAATATATGACGCACTTATAGAATAAGAAACGCTGTTTTATACGCTATTGATGATATCCCATTAAGTCGCCTACCATGGTTATATTAACATGGTCGTAAGTAATTTCTCGGCGCACATTGTCTTTTTAATAATAAACCATTGTAATCAATACATGTAAATAAAATTGAAGTGTCGTGTCTACGATTTCAAAATGTGTTATATCAATTGCTTATAGCTATTTACACGACACCAAAACAAAATCAAACTTTAAAAAAAATATCTGTCTGTCTTTATCTGTTCATATCTTTGAAACGGCTGAATAATAATAAAAGATAGAGTAAGTTATTAAGCAACATATAGGCTTCTTTTTATCCGGAAAAATCCATAGTTCTCGCCGGATTCATGAAAAACTGAGTTTCACGCGTAAGAAGTCGCGGGCGTCCGCTAGTAGTAAATATAAATTGATACTAATTTCGAGCGTTTTGATCCAGCGACTTAATGGGGGTCA
Source organism: Bicyclus anynana (assembly GCF_947172395.1). Taxonomy (NCBI): domain Eukaryota; kingdom Metazoa; phylum Arthropoda; class Insecta; order Lepidoptera; family Nymphalidae; genus Bicyclus; species Bicyclus anynana. Next base: position 6,045,158 of record NC_069110.1, read on the forward strand.
AGGCTTCCCAATAATGAGATAGCGATAAACTGCTTATAATTATTAAACGTCTGTCTTATTCGTAATGCTGCGTAGATGTATGCGTATAATTACTTATATCATGTATTCGTATAGCAATATAATATGTTCTTCCTTTAAGGTCTATCCATTCCTGTAAATGATTTGTCACGTAATCACGCTTGTATCGGAAAAAATAAAAATTGAGGAACAAGTTCTCCTGTGATACCACATACGATATCATCATTAACAACCCACATTCGGCTCACTGTTGAGCACGAGTCTCCTCTCAGATTTTTTAAATTTTTTAAAAAGAATATTTGCCATCTTTTTTAAATATGACCAATATTCCCATTCCCCTCCAACTAGTCGGGAAAGACTGTGCTAGGAGTGGGTACGACAATAGACCAACGGGGCGGGGATCGAACCACCACTCCTCGGTGATGAGTCCGACCGCTCTTACCATTGACCTATTGAGGCTTTAAGAATGAGAAGGGTGAAGAATGAGAGAGGTTAAGCCTTAGTCCACCACGCTGGCCAAATGTGGATTGGCAGACTTCATACACATAGAGAATTAAGAAAATTCTCAGGTATGCAAGTTTCCTCACGATGTTTTCCTTGACCTGATTTGAACCTACGCCCTCCGAATCGAAGACGGGTCATATTCACTGGGCTATCACGTTTCTCTACATATTTGGTCATATTCATATGTCTCACAGATTTTTTTTATTAAAATTCCACACCAGTACCAAAACAAAAACTGTACGTGAACACAAATCATGTAACTACCTATCTGGTTTTGATAGACCTTACATTTAAAGTTGTAATTATCTAAGATAAACAATAATTTGAATTAGATACCCTAGGGTGAAAATCAAGTTTTATTATTATAATTATGTAAAACTTGCAAGTTTTAAATATCATAAATAAATATGATTGACTTAGTTAAACTATCTATTTTTTTATCGAGGTTGTATTATATATTTTATACAAGTAAATTTTCATGTCACTAGCCTGTGTAAAATTTTCTTTTAGAAATATCTTTTTATTTTCAACTACTACCAGACAATTTAATTATTTAAATATTTTGTCGCAGTTTATGTGCCTACTGTCTCTGTAGCGTGACCGATAAATATTTGACTATTGTATTTTAATAATAATTAGATAATATACTTTGATCACGATGCCTGTATCTGCAATAAATAATCTATGTATTAGGATATCCATAAGAACTGTATCTGAAATATTTTGATAGTTCTTTTGAGGTTCACGAGCATTGAAATATGCTCGCTGCACCCCCATTAACCAAATTTGTAAATATTTAGTTAATTTTTTTTTTAATTTTTAGTAATAGAATGTATAAGTGTATTGTGATATCATAGTAATTTTAATACTTTTGTCTTGTCATTATCACTATAACCAATGAACGCCACTTTTGTACATAGGGTTTTCGATAAGGACTTCCAAATGTCAAGGCTCTGGGTCGCCTGTAACTAATGCTTTCGACCAACTTGACTACTTCTTAAATGAATGATTTTGAGACAATTGGAAGTTAATTTCGCTGTATTTTAAATTGGAATGACATTTTGTAAACTCGTTATTCGCTAATATTATATTATGTAATAAAACGTGTAAACTATTTTGTTTTTTCATTTCTTAATTCACTATTGTGTGAGGATGGTTGGACTGTTGTTTCTTTTTACGCTAAATTACTGCACGGATTTTGATGAAATTCATTATCACAAGTTTTAAAGGCCCATTCCAGGCCTTTCTCTTTATAGAAGGGGTTTTGGAGGTGTGACTATAGGCTACTTTTTATCCAGCAAAAAAACCCGAGATACGATATCCGACGGGATTTGTGAAAAACTAAAAAATCACGCGAAGCGCGAAGTCGCGGGCGTCCGCTAGTAAAACATATATCTGTCTGTGTATTTTTATAATACTTATTTATACTTTTTAGAAAGTTAGAATTCAAAACAATAGTAGGTAGGTATTGCTTGTCGGTTTGTCACCGCAGCTACTGCACCAAATATCTGGATATCAAATTGCATCACGTTTGCTTCAATCTTTAATAACACAGGTTTAGAAGCCGTCATAATTAGTATATTTCTAGTATGCTACGCTTTGTTTACAAGCACATTTGATTTGATAATTTCGTGTTAGTTAGTGTTGTTCTATCGGTTTGCAGAGCAGAATATGTTTAGAAAATCTTGAAAAGAAAAATATCACAGTTAACGATGCCTATTTTCTTTTATTTTTTTATCCAGGCATGATTGTTGTTAAGGAATTTTTTAGTAGGTAAATATTTTGAACACCCATTAGATACGTTCTGGGTTTGAGCACAATGCTTAACTTTATGCATTGGTAGGTAACTCCAAAACAGATTTGGGGATCTTGATATAAAGACTGCCTATATCTACAGCTAACGCTACGGAGGTTTGTTCGTATGTACCTACTCGTAGTCGTGTTGGATAAATAATCAAAAAAAAGCTTATATGAAGACTAACAAAACTAAACAAATAACCAATGCTCAGAGAATTTGAGTTAATTTCTACAAATAATTTAAATAAATAAAATATGTATCATAAAGTATTGTATTTTCTCTCTATATAGTTATATAAGTAATCAAATTGAACTGAATGAAGAAGCTATAAAATTATTAAGCGCGATGGGTCGATATAGAATGGTGCGTCCTTGACTTTTGATGCATTTATACAGTGTTACCTACGTTTACATATATATATTAGCGTACCATATATATGATTTGGATGATCGCTTTTAGGAATCTGTTACGAAATAATCCGGTTTTAGTGTCACTATATTATAATTTTTCATCGATACGTGTATCATGAATAGGTACATAATTGTGCCATTTACACGATACTAAAACATAATCAAGCTTTTTCAAAATTTTAGTCTATCTATCTTTCAGTTCCTTCGGTGTAATCTCAGAAACGACTGAATTGATTTTAATGGGATTTTTACTGCAACTAAGAGGAGGTTTTGGAGCAACATAAAACATTTTATCCCGGTAAAAATACATGATTCCCGCGGGATTTGTAAAAAAGAGAATTTCACGCGTAATAAGTCGCAGGCGTCCGCTAGAATAATATAAAGAATATACATTGGCGTAAGTCAATGATATTGTGGACCGAGAGCTTGCAATAGTTAGACATACCTCATTTTAGAAAGACGGAAAGTTTGTCAGCCTATGGTCTTACTATAGGTAAGTATGGTAGCCAATTATTGAGTTTAAACCGTAGTAGCTTTGGAAGGTTGCAGATTTTAAGGGCCCAGACCCTCAAGGGTCCAAATATAAAAGTTGTTGGCTCAGGCTCTTGGTCTACAACGATAATCAGGTAGATACCATAACCGAAATGTAAACGTACGTGCGGACAAAAAAATGTAAAACATGAGGAGCCATGATTCATCAATATTATTTCAAGAATAACATAAGGAAAATAAGATAACTATAAAAGCCTGCAAAACAAAATTCTTTCGAAAGGATACAGTTTCAAACACACAGGGTTATTATTATTTAAAGGTCTTTTGACTAATCGAATTTCATAGGGTTTCCCAACGATTCAGCAACATTGAATACCTATATTGATATATCATAAAGTGTTAGTCATTATCACTATCATAAATTAGCCTATTCTATGAGATATTTATGACCTATGGTTCTGATACTTGGTCGCTAAATATGGACCCCATAAGAATGCTCAGAGTCACACAGCGACGAGCGGAACGAGCTATGCTAAGAGTATTTATGCGTGAGCGAATCAGAAATGAGGAGATCCGAAGAAGAACCAAAGTCACTGACGTAGCTCAACGTGTCGCGAAGCTGAAGTGGCAATGTGTGGGGCACATAGTTCGAAGAGCCGATGGACGTTGGGGTCCCAACGTGCTGGAATGGCAAACGGGCACTAGAAAGCGCAGCGTTGGTCAACCACCCACCGGGTGGACTGATGATATTTAGCGAGTCGCAGGTAATCGCTGGATGCAGGCGGCTTAGTATCGTGATGTTTAGAACTCCTTACAAAAGGCAAATGTCCTGCAGTGGACGTCCATTTGATGATATGTAGATGATGATGAAGAGATATTTGACGATGTAATTAAGTCATATATAATACTATTGATGTGCACTTAATTAATTGTCTAATTAAAGTTACTAATACTACGAGTATAATTAATGAGGTATATTTATTAATTATAGCTATAAAAAATGTACAATTGTGTTGTAACCACAAATACCATTTACTAGTTAATAATACGTCAACGTAATAAACGATTTCAACTACTTTTATAATTTGTTAGAATGTGGTAACGATTCCAAGACAATAATTTTAATCCATATTAAATCCTACAGGATGACTCACTATGGTTAAGCAGGATTTGATTTACAATAATATACATAACATACATACTTACATTCAATTTATACAAACATGATTTTTTTTCCATTTATTTGTTTTAATGGAAAATAGAACAATACTGCAATTCTGCGAAAAATGAGTCAGCCCTTCGCGAAAAATTAAACACTTACAGCAACACCCAAAAACATATAGGACGAAAGTGTCAGGTCCTAGTCAGGACAGGTCGAGATGATAATTTCTTGAGAAAAATCATTAGTATAATTACATAAAAAACAGTTAAACCTTTTCCATTTTAGAAGTCGGTTAAAATGGTGAACATAAATATAGCATTAGTTTTTTTCGAGACATAAAAAAAGCTTTTTTGTAAAGTTCATAGATTTTCAATTTTTCAACATCAGAAGAAGCAATATACTGGTATCAAGCATATTTCAACTAAGTACTTTCCGTTCCTGTGGGAATACGGAAATAAAAAATATAATCTACAACACTCAACACTCAAATAGATAAATCAGATTTGATAAATCAAATAACGTGGCATTTTATTCGTAACATATTTAAAAAAAATCTATGACTTTTTGACTTGTCATAAAAATGTACCATATAAAAATTCATTCATCTGTATTTGCGTGGTCAATTAAAAAAATTTAAACACACTAATATTCTAACACACATTTCAATTTATTAAGTAAGTACGCTGTAAGTTTTCCTACGCGAACAAAATTATACTAAACCGTTTTATAGAACAGAAATGTTTTAATAATAATTTGTAGACATTTTCCGTAACGCGTTGATGTCTTTTGTATGGGACTTAAAATATTTTTATAGCTCGTAATGGTACTCATTTTAATATTATTACTCAGCTAAATTCGAAGACTTAGCATGAGATTATGCATAGTAGATATTTATTAAGATGTTATATATTAGAATGACATATAATATCTGTTGGGGTCAAAGCAGGAATAAGTAGAGCAGTGGGCCACGGGCGCTGCTACGGATGTATTGTATTCTGACATATAATACGCTATCATCGTATGCAGTATCACACCTTGGATGTTATACTAAACATATGTAGTATATAATTAAAAAATAATATCATTTTTGTTATACTGATTTGAAAGGACTCAAATCAAATTTATTTATTTCAATAAGATTACGAGCATTTCTAATATTAACTTTGTCTTTTTGATGTGTCTTTTCTGTTTAAAAAGAAAATTCTGCTGAAAAGAGTCGACAAGAGCAGTAATAGTTGCTCTTTTAAAATCATCGTCATTTTCAATATTATTGACAACACATTTGCTTTTACGTCCTGTGAAGATCAAGATGCCATTGCAAATTTCTCTAGCTATACCCTGTGGTTGCTCTTGTGTAATAACATCATGTGTACCTAAAGCTTATTTTATTATTTTATGCATAGCATTTTCCAATAAATGGGATATCTAACACTAAAATAAATTTTCAATCCGACGAGTAGTTCCTAATATTCAATATTAAATAGCGCATTCAACCAAAACAAGCAAGAAACAAAATTTACGGATTTATAATATTAGTATAATAAAGTGAATTTAATTTAAGATATGTGCCTATTTATTAATAGGTCCAAAATTCACGGAGTTTTTTTTAAAAATAGTGCATTGACTATATGAAAGTATTTTGAAATTTTCAGAAAAATTAAGCTGATAGCTTAAACTTATGTTCGTTTTTTAACCGACTTCTTTTTTTAATGTTTACATAACTTCGTCATTTCTTAACCAATTTTGGTCATTCTTTTTTTGTTTGAAAGAGAATATTTTCAAATTAGTACCGTTTAGTTTTCATTAAAATCGGTTTAGTATTGCTATGGAGCTTTGACACACTAAAAACAGAAAAATTAAATCTTCTTCACAGAGCAATTCAACCGACTTCAAAATCACAATAGTAAACTAAAAAGCGAAAAATAACATCCTGTGTGCTACCTTCTGATCACTTTAAAGACGGTGCCAACACAGTAATGCATTAACTCAAGCCGTTTAAATCATGAAGTTTTAGAATTTTCAGGCAGTTCTTTCAGAAACGGCTTTAATTAATACGTCACGGCTTGGCACCGCCTTCAAAGTAATCAAAAGGTACGATGTTATTTTTCGCTTTTTAGTTTATTTTTGTGATTTTGTAGTCGGTTGAATTTTTTTGTTAAGAAGATTTTTAGGGAAACAAAACAGAGTTAGGTATACACACCTCTATGTAAGGGTGTCAATTTAAAGAGCTGTTAACACTCCAAGATGATACTAGTAAAGTTTTTGAATGAGATAACAACGGGGCCGTTGATATATTAGATAATAACAGTGAAAAATCAAATGCAAATTATTATTCTGTAACATTATGTCACATTAGATTAGAATAAATTAGACACAGTGGCATCTTTTGATGTGTTAGTATTCAAATGCTCTTCTTAAAATTAATTTAAAGTTTAAATTGTGCCAAGCAGTCTTTATTTAAAATTTCATGAGCATTTAGGCAGCGTTCAGGGAAATTTATGACACATTTTTGATAATCAAGTATTTTAAACTTAGTGCAACAAACAATGTTTGCCAATTGACAACAGAAATAGAAAAGCTTGAGGCTCCAATAAAAGAATAAGCTTGGAGTTACGAGGCCAAATTAGAAATGTGAAAATTCGTAGAAGGATCTGTGATACCAAAAGTTTATATTAGAGTGGATTTCCTCGGTATTCTCTTTATCAAAAAGTTTATAGGATTTTATATTTATATTTTTAACCGACTTCCAATAAGGAGGTTCTACGTACGGCTGTATGTATGTTTTTTTTGTTATTATATTGTTGTCAGCTCCTTTACGTACTTTACGTTTCTGGTGGAACTTGGTCTTGCAAATATAAATCTTGAAAACAAGGTTTTTTCTTATCTACTTCAAAAAAGTACTGAAACTGATAGCATAACCAACTTGGGGTATTTTAAATAAGAGTCGGTTATCATAAAGATGATGAATTATAGCGATTATTCTTCGTCCTGCAGGGGATCCTTTTCTTTTATAATATATCTATGGTATTTATGTATATGTTTGCTTTTAAATGTTTGCACTTTGGTGTCCATATTCGTTTCTGGTCAATAAAACGTCATCTGGCAAATACAGCTCTTGAATACAGATTTTTTATACCCATTGAGACTGACATCTAATATTAGGGTAGAAGTCCATAGTTTATGATTGGGGCTGGCTGCCCTGAGGTGATGCAGCGTCTGCGAGGCTAAGGAGCTGACGGCGGGCGGCGCCGGCGGAGGGCGGCGCGGCGTGTGGGCGCGCGCCTATAAGTAAGAGGCGCGCACGCCGCGGCGAGGTTAGTAGCCGTTCGGCAGCGCGTCGCAAGCGGTGTATCACCCCGCCTGAACCCCGGTGCGTCCCGACTCCCTCCGCAACCAGCGGTTCCCTCACGCACTCGCCTTTCTCATACGACCGGCGATCCTCGCTTGCACAACCTAGTTCAAAACCGAAAGGTCGCCGCTATTGGCATTTAAACGCTCTCTGACATTAACGTTGCATTTAAATGTACGATGCAGCTTCCTCGTTGAGCTTCACTGTCGCAACTGTGTGTCGTTTGGGAAAGGCGCGTGTGCTGACGCGAGGTTTCTGTTGCAGCCAGCCGCCCGAGCGAACAGGGCCGTGCGCTCTACACGCACTCCGCACGACGCGCGCGCCGCACTCGCCGCCGACATCCGCCCTCATCATGAACCCCAGGATTGCGCTGTGAGTACCATACACCACCTAGTAGATCATCAGTAACGTTACCGCAACATGCTAATATTTGCCTACATTTATTTTTATAATTTAATAATAAAAATTAATTATTCTAATGAACGCATTAAATAATCGACATAATTATGTGACCATTTCGTAATATCGTGTCGTAATTTTAGCACGATAACTTTCTAATAGGTAATAATTATGCCAAAAAAGCCAAATCAAAACCAGTCGGCGCGTATTGTCACTTTCATCGAATGTTTGCATAGGTGAATCGCGCGTCATCGCATAGCGTAGCTTACGTAACATGGTGTACTGGCGCCGGGATACGAGGCATCTCATGTCGACGGCGAAAATAATATGATCTGATTTCTTGTGTGGAAATCAGGTGTTGGTTGCTCAACGACAGGCAACTGACATCACGAATGAGGGCGCGTGTTTCTCAATGAAGGCTGCGAAATATTGCTTTTAAAATATGCACGATTAAGCGCACATTGTCTCAGCTACGACCGCCCAGGCGCGCTTTCCTGCCTACCAAGCTCGGAGAAATAGCTCGTAGACCGACTGATACAGCGTTTGTAAAGGAGCAGCGTAGGGGAGACTAATATTATTGTGTTGAAGTCACCGCAATTTTGTGGCTTTACACGACTGTTACAAGCTTTCTTCTTAAAGTTTCTGTGTAATAGAAATCTGTTTATACATGTAATTTTCCAGTATAGAACTCGTTGTCGACTTTAATACTTTCGCTTTACTTACAACGCAATCAAACGTAATGTTTTTATTTTGTATTCCACAACACAAATAATTACGTATCAGCTAAACAATATATAAATCGCTATTCGCTAAAGACTTCGGACGGAATGTGGTGAATGGCGGTAAGCGACGTTCGTCATCCAATTGACATTGTCTAGAATATTACTTAATATTTCAATAATTACAAGCCCATTAGCCTTCGTGTAATTAACATGAACATGAGTATGTATTACTACATATAAATATCAGTCGCTAACGCCCGTAACTTCGTTCCCTTTGAATTATTATTTTTGATTAGATAAAACAAACCTTTATATAATAAATACCAGCAGCAGATTGTAAAAATAGTACTCTTGTAGCGAGATAAAACTGAACATAATTATAAAGAGCAGGGTAAAAAGTCTTTGGATTCTATATTATGGATTCTAGATTTATGGATTCTAGAATAATCTCATGGCGATTTTAAATAAAACCTTCATACAATCCTGATCAGTTGAATTTACTTGATTCATTAAGTGAGAAAGAAAATCCACAACTGGGTAAACATAAACAATTTTTTACTTATATAAGAATAAAATATTTATTTATTTAATAAAAATAAACTAAATTTAACCTAATTTAATTTAATTTATTTTATTTTAATCTATCTAAAGATTCAGGCGTCGTAGAATTAAAATAAAACATACATACAATAATACAACAAAGGGTGCAAAAATAAACTTAATTAAGCTTTTCATATATTGAATTATAAACATATACTTTCGTTGTATATAAACCTGTAATCGTAAATTAATTATTATGTATTTATAGATAATAAACAACATAGGTTTATAAAATAAAATTTCATAAAATATACAGTGTTATATCGCCGAGGAAAATTGAACATTTTTTTTTTTGTAGATTTAAAAAGTATGATAATAGTTCGTAAAATACAATAATCACGTTTTTAGTTTATTTAAAAAATTGTATATATTTATATATATACATATATATATAACAAAACAAGGTTTGCCGTAGCAAGTACAAAACATACATAATATACTCGTATGAAAAATGCCAATATTTAACAAGAGGCATAAAAGTAAAATCTATGACATCTATTCGGTAACGGTGATCTAACAAACTATTGTCCAAGCTCTCCCTGTAATACTTTGCGAAATGTATCTGTGCTAAGTGGTACCGATAAATACTTATACAAGACTAGCAAACGCCCGCGATTGCGTTCGCGTTGAATTCAGTTTTTCACAAATCCAGCGGGAACTATGATTTTCTCCGAATCGAGAGTAAAATCTGTTTCTATTCCAAATTTCAGCCAAATCGCTTTTGTAGCCGCAGCGAAAAAGGGGAACAAATTTATACACACAAACTTTTGCCTTTATTTTTTTGTGATTCACTCTACACAATATCGATAAGATATGAGTAGTAGTGGTACTGCCTCGTTGGTCCAGTGGTTGGCCTTTATGGCTTCGGATCACTTCGGAAGTTCTGAGTTGGACTCCAGGAGTCCAACTCAGAACTTCTATTTATTCTAACTTCAGGCTATGAAATACTGATATTTTCTTTGGTATATAAAATTTTTAGTAGACTTTCTCAACCTGGCTGGGAATTTGGTAGTGTTATACCCCTGTGCCTCAACGAATACGCTAAGTTGTTTGTCTTGGTTTCTATCACTTGACAGTGGTTGCTATAGAATAAACTAAGCACACCAACCTACATAACAAGGTGGTGGATCTAAGCTACATATTTCCATTAAAAAAACTCCTGAAAAACATAAAAAACAACAACCTAGATTACTTTACTAATAAACTCTTTAGCTTTATTACATACTCATAAGTATAAAGATGTACATCATTATTTAAATTTACTAAATTATTATAAATAATAAATACGTCTGTATTCATAAATAATCGTTATAATTTAGATATACGTAACTTATCACAGTACAGTGTCCGCTAAGAATAAGAAATTAGTATGCGTAGAGTGAGTTTAATTTCCGATTTGGATTTTCTCAATCTCGTCTTTAACGCATTACAATCTTGTACCTTAGAGTACCTAATTGATCTAAAAACATAGTATTACTAGCGGACGCCCGTGGAATTTAGTTTTTCACAAATCCTCGGGAACCACGGATTTTTCCGGAATAAAAATTAGCCTATGTGTTAATCAATATATCTTAATACCGAATTTCAGTCAAATCGCTTCTGTAGTAGCGGCGTTAAGGAGTAACAAACATCCAAACATCCATACAAACTTTCGCGTTTATAATTAGTAGGATGCATTATGCCTATTGTTCTTCATTGCAATCTATCTATAGTTTTATAGAAGATGATGACAAAACAATGTTGTATTAATTACTGTTATATAATAATAAAATTATAACGTACAATAAATACAAACATTTTTTTTGTAGCTAAGACTGTATGTTTGGTAAAAAGCTTTAGATTTTTTCAGATGAGGTATTTGCAGCAAATTTACAATTAAATTTAGAGTCATGTTAAGGAAGCATAAAATAATTGATTTTGTATTACTGTATTAAAACTAAATATAACACAAATTATATTATTAATGTTTGCACTAAAAAATTACATTCTAATAAAACACAAATTTAAAATTACAACTAAAAAAGTTATGAACAAAATAAAAAAAGTAAGATCATAATAGTTGAGACTTGGAGACGGACAAAAATTACGTGTTCATTTTTAATAATTTAAATTACATATTAAAAACATTTTTGGGAATGACGCAAATTACGTTTTGTTTATTTAAGTTACCCATGTAGCGTGAGATTTATTTTCACGTTGAACCTTAATTGCGTAATAAATTACACAATTAGCATAAATTAAGCTAACTAAGATAAAAATACTAATTATATTGTCACTGAAGCGTAATATTTAAGAAAGTCAAAGTAATTATATGAGATTAATTCCATAGGAAAGAAAAATAGGATTAAAAACAAAAACACTTTGTCTGCTTGTGCGTCAAGGTCATAAGCCCTACCTACTCAATTTAAAATTAAACTCAAAATTAAAATGTGTTTTATTTTTTATAATCAATAATCAATTTTATAAAGTTTTACAATAATATTAAAACTACGTACCTAAATATCTATAACTACATATTATAAAAATTAAAAAGAAAATATACTAAATCTAAACTATATCTAAAGGCTCAGGCGTCGTAGAATTCGTCCGAATCGACGATCATAGGTAAAGTGCCCAGAAGGCTGGCAGTATTGCCACGTTGTATGGCAATACTAATTCTTAATCAATAATATTACAATAAAAAACATAAATGAAACAAACATAAAAAGAGAAACTTCACATATTTTGAAGTCGTTTAAAAAGGAACTTCCCAGTGCTATTGGGGCGGGCTTAAATTATTATACGCACATTAACCCTTGACAAAACATAACAAGGAAAATCGTTATTTTAATGCATTGCTTGCAAATGGAACGGAACAAACCTATTAATGTCCGTCTGTTTCCGCGATAATATCCATATATATTCAAGATAAAAAGTGATTCAAGTGTGAATCGCCACCACATGCCGTCATTCCATTGTTTCGCTTTCGCTGTTAAAAGAAAACTCACTTTTAACGTTTTGACATCGCTTATGCGTGTTACGGAATCTCTTTTTGAATACAAATCAGTACATATTGGAATTTCTCTGATACAGATTCGGGCGTACGTAATACGTACTCTTAGAGGTGAAAAGAAAGTTGTAATAGATATTTGTACCACGTTTTCAAGTAAGCGGAGACATAACCGCATTTTAATGTTATCGCACGAATCGAACAATAATGTTGACAATAATTAACAGTTCTAACGCGGGGAAAGTAATTTACGAGTTCTTTTCTTAAATACGCTCTTCCATTAATTGGAAGCTATTTTACAAATTTAGTATGTTGTAATGCTACACACATAGCACTGAGAGCTGTGATAGCCCAGTGGATATGACCTCTGCCTCCGATTCCGGAGGGTGTGGGTTCGAATCCGGTCCGGGGCATGCACCTCCAACTTTTCAGTTGTGTGCATTTTAAGAAATTAAATATCACGTGTCTCAATCGGTGAAGGAAAACATCGTGAGGAAACCTGCATACCAGAGAATTATCTTAATTGTCTGCGTGTGTGAAGTCTGCCAATCCGCATTGGGCCAGCGTGGTGGACTATTGGCCTAACCCCTCTCATTCTGAGAGGAGACTCGAGCTCAGCAGTGAACCGAATATGGGTTGATGATGAATGCTACACACGTAGTTAGTCTAATATTATATTACAGTCGTTATTTAAAATTACACATTTATAAGAGTTTCATGTCATTGTGTTTGTTTATCGCAATTAATCGAAGTCTCTAAGTTTTTGCAGCCGTCATAATTTGAATATTTTTATGTAAAAGAGATTTGAATGGCACAACGACTGTCGAAACAGCTAGTAACTAATATATAATAACTATAATAGTTTATATGAATACTACAAATTACGATATTTTTTATGAAATTACTCAAATAAAGAATCTGGATTTGAAAAACTACTTATATCTTATAATTTGAATTGACATGATGTCTCCAATCTGTTTATTCACGCTATATCTCCAAAATGAGTTTGATTTTTCTTGAAATTTTCACTCGTAATAATGGAATTTCCATTGATACCGGACGATGGGGTTTATATCTGAAAAAAGCAGTATTAGAAGTGGCCAAATTCGCATACTTCTTCTTGTTTTATTTTCTTCAAAAACGTTGTTTACTTTCACGAATTATTCTTCAATCAGATATAATTTGTTCTGACTAGAAATATTGCATTTACGGCATTAGAATGTAAGTGGTGATCGCTTAGTTTCTAATAATGATCATACAGTGAATATCGCGTTCGGAATGTTCATAGCTATTGAATTACGTATTAGGTCTAGCAAGATGCCTTAAAGGTGACAGTGATATTAGAACAAGAGATTGCAATAGCCAGACTTACTTCATTTCATCAAGCCTGGAAATGTTTAAGCCTAATCTCCTACCATTAGCATGTATGTTTTTTTTATTATCTACAAGTTAGCCCTTGACTACAATTTTACCTGATGGTAATTAATGATACAATCTAAAATAGAAGTGGGCTAACTTGTTAGGAGTAGAAAATCCACACCCCTTTCGGTTTCTATACGACATCATACCGGAATGCTAAATCGCTTGGCGGTACGTCTTTGCCGGTAGGTTAGTAACTAGCCACGACTGAAGTCGCCTAGCAGCCTTCTGATTTCATCATCATTTACTATCAAGTGATATTGTAGTCAAGGGCTAACTTTGAGCCTCAATAGCTCAACGGTAAGAGCGGTCAGACTCATCCAAATTACATATTTGTCTACTGACAGTAGGAGCATTGGCTTAAGAAATTGTAATGTTATCATCAATTGTAAATTGTAATACTGTACGATTTTTTAAAAAGAGTAACTGTTGAGTTTCTTGCCGGTTTCTTCTCAGAACCTGCCTTCCGAACCGGTGGTAGAATCTTTACAAATAGTCAACTTACGTGTCAAAAGTGCTTGTAAACTGAGCCTACTTGAAATAAATGATTTTTGATTTAATTTGACTGACAATTTGAGCTTCCATAAAATTAGGTATATCTAGCTACCGTTGGCTCTTAGCCCATATAATTTAATCTGAAGATTTGAAAAGCGATATAATTGTCCAGTGCTATTTGCTTGCGGATATCCCCTGGCGGCGCGAGTTTCCCCGGAGTACACCGGTGTTGCAAGTCGCAAGAACGTAAGAAAGAACCGGTCCCGCCAGCTCTCGCATCATCGCATCTCGTCTTCATCTGACCTTCACTTTCGCTTTTAACACGTACACGAATAGGCGGACGTGAAAAACTCGCGCCGTCTAGCATTAACGACGCTTAATAGAAATGTGTTTATACATCATGATTTATCTAATTTGCTATTTATTGTATTAGAAATGCACGTCAAATACAAATTATAATGTCTAGGATTCAATGCGTTTATGGTTGGTAAACTGTAAAGTTAAAGTGCGGATTACTTACTCATGTTGTGCTAAAACGATTTATATTGAATTTTATACCGACACTAGCCAATGTAATACAAAACAAAATCAAATGAGGCAAGCCATTTTCAGTTAATCAGATAACGAACAGCGTCTTTCATTTAATCATAAAAAAATTATTTTCTTCTTTTGGCTTTCAATTGGTTTTAGAATTTTCAAAATCAGTTCAGTTGATCCAGAGATTATCCCCTACAACCTCACACACTTGAAATTAGTATAGAAAAGTGGGAAATCTTTGATTTTCGACACAGCGAGGTATTTACGACGCAATCGTTTCAAAAGCTGAGTTGCGTGTGCACAGCTTCATATAAAATTATCTTGCAAACAAACAGTTGCGAAAGTGCAATTGTCTAGTGGGATCTTTAGACTTTGGAGGCTTCAGCATCTCACAGACACAGCCTTCCTTCCCACTAGCTTTCGCCTCCGAGCATGAAGTCACCACATGCCATACGTCATTTATCATACTGACTAATTTTACCTTGCATAACTGCCTATTTATTTACTATAGTTCTATTGTTGTATTCGTAGTTATTTGTATTTGTATTTAAGAGCCGTGATAGTCCAGTGGATATGACCTCTGTTCGAATCTGGTCCGAGGCCTGCACCTCCAGCTTTTCAGGAAGGAAACCTGCATACCAGAGAATTTTCTAAATTCTCTGCGTGTGTGAAGTCTGCCAATCCGCATTGGGCCAGCGTGGTGGACTATTGGCCTAAACCCTCTCATTCTGAGCGGAGACTCGAGCTCAGCAGTAAGCTGAATATGGGTTGATAATGATAATGTATTTATTTGCATTTTTGTTAGTTTAGGAGAGATTTTAGACGTCATGTTTTAAAATGTTACTTACATTGGACATCTGAAATGATTCTGTAATTTAATAAAACATTGATTTAACAGAGGCAGCTTTGATTGTAACTTAGGGAAAGATGATTTAAAATTAAAGTCAAAATAAATCTTTCTTTTATAATGAAAATTAAGTGGTTAATAGTCTTTTAATTTAAATTGCTGACAGTAAGTTTCGTTTAAAACTAAAAAAAGAATTGATTGCTTGAATTGCATTTTTTTGCTTTGTTTTCTCTAATTATTTTATAATACACAATTGGAATAAGCCAATATCTCGTAAAAAATTATAACTTTATACATAATTATAAAGAAAATTTTACGTCGTCGTCTAAAATCCACGGGTTTCGATTTTTAATTCAATGTAAGTGAAAAAAAATCACTTACAAGGTAGAAAATAGAATAGATCAAAAAGGTGTATAATGTCAAAGGCTATATTTCAACGGTTGTTTTAAATTCAGACGGCTACTGCGGAATTGTTAGACATTGAGTCACTATAATGACTCCGTTTGTTCAAAATAGTGTTCGCTACTGTCCGGTGAATCTATAGTTTTATAAATGAATGGAAATCTGTCTGTCTGTTTAACCTTTTCTTGGCTAAACTACTGAAATTTTGGATGCAATTTGGTATAAATAGCGCTGGGAAATAATATTTTTAACATAAAACATGGAAAACAACAAAGACGTATTTCAGTTATTTTGATTTTAACACAAAATTCTACACCAATTTTCGTGGACTAATCTGGATAAATAATTTTCAAAATTGGTTAATAATTGACGAAGTTATAAGGTAACCGACGTTGAAAAAAAAATCACCTCCTCCTTTTTTTAAATCGGTTGAAAATCAATAGTACCCGCTGGATTTGCAAAACAGAATTTGCCGTGAACGAGAATGAGTCGCGGGCGTATAGTAACATATGGAGTGCGGGTGGTTTGATTCTTTGCACTTTCTACATCTAGTGGAGCGATATGTCAAGGACAACCGGTGGCGGCGACAGCGCAGCGGGTCACGACCCATCGGCACCCGCTAATCCTTCCACGGTTACGCAACCGAAACACGTTGACTCCACCACAGCTTGATTATTGTGACCTATTCACAAATCCACCACGACTAGCATCATCGAACCTGTTTTGAAGCACACACCGCGCAAACGTTTTTCGCAACTCAATAGCTTCAGCGCGCTCAGGCTTGTAGCGGTAAATTATTGCAGGATTTTTCTTTACACGTGCACCTTTTACAAACTGTATAAAGGCATGATGTATTTTCACAACTTCGTCGTTAAAGAACGCTAGGTTACACCTTCGATTATAATTAACTCCAAGGAGATGTACTTGTTTCCTACTTTGGGTAAAAAATATATACGCTGTAGCTAGTTTTACTTGAAAATTAACTCGTTTATAGATATAGAAGTTTCTTCATGCATAACCTACTATTGTGTTAATTACGAGTTTAACTCTAAATTGTGTTGTTAGACTGTAAATATTACGTTTAATTATCACATATAGGTATTTAGATGTTATTTATATAATTTATTTTAATCGTAGATGCATCTTAACGGTAATGTTGCAAGCATTGACTTTATATTCGTAAATGTTACGACATTAATTTGTAGGTTACTAATATAACTAATGAGACATTTCAATAGAGGATATGCATGACAAGAAATCATTTATTTCTTGCCATGCGTACGTGTCTGTGAGTTGGTAATTTATGTGTCAACCCGAGAAACTGGAAACTACCTAATGGTATTCCACCTCGACGACCTTCCGCAAGCTTAGAATACCTACGTTCTTTATTTGGCAAATTCCTAAGGTTGATATTTTTATTAAATTACAAATCACGTGGTAGAAGTTTTTAAATATAGCCTTTGGCTTTAAGAGATTGGTATATACTCGTAACATAAAATAAAATTTAAATACATGTTTATGGAAATTTTGATCCAGTGACTTTACGATTGATATATATTTTTTTATCAATTTGTAAACGAGTTGTCTGTTAAAATTCTGCACATATTTATTTTCTATTTCGTAACTCACTGCAATTTTTAATGTGATTTTCATAATAATCTTTGTCACTTGTAAGTATCCGTATTCCATATCAAAAAAAATTATGCGTAATTTCGTCTGGTAGGTAACGTCTAAGCCGCTGATTCGATTTAGATTAATTGTTACAGAGATAGATGGCACATATAAGCAGAAAAATACTACTTTTATCCTGAAAAATAATGGGTCTTGTGTAATTTGTGAATAACACAAACACGCGAACGCAGTCGCTGGCATCCGCTAGATTTCAATAAACAATCATGAATCTAGATATTTAAATGCATTGCACACGTTACGTAGGTACATTAGGCTTGTGGTGTATATACTACATTATTTACGCAACTAACTAAATATTATATCATAACCTTTCGACTAAACTAACTAAGCAGCGCTGTTACCATACTAGCAAAGATGATTACTCGTATACAGTCTGCGGGCTAGGTTTCTTGCAACAGCGTCAGAAGTGGATCCGGTTTCTCGCCTGATAAGGTGGATGTGAATATGTTTTGTGAGCCTTTATTTTATGAGCATCAATTTCGGCATCGACCAGTTTCACTTTCCAGGCGACGACCTTTTGAGGAATGTGCGATGAGATAACGGATGAATAAAACGTATTGGAGGTATTTGTTTCGTTATAACTCACTAGCGGACGCTCTACGGTTTCACTCGCAGTTTTTGTCCCCGTGAGAATACTGGGATAAAATATAGCCTATGTTACTAGCTGAAAATGTAGCATCCCATCTATAATAATATATATTTCAAATAATACATTCATAAAAGTAAATAGAATCAAATTATATCAACATCAATTAAATATTCCATTGGTGAAAGCATTTTTCAAACCGGTCTAGTAGTTTGGGAACTTATTCGTAACAAACAAACAAAAACACAAATATAATCTCTTTGTAATACTACTTTAGATACAAATTTTCAAACATTCAAATATAAACTCATTGACTTTCAAAAAGTGGGAGGTTGTATGTATCGATTATATGTTTGTTTTTATTGATCTAAACTTAAATTTCACTTGATTATTGTTTCTTACAATAAGGTTGTGTTTCGAGATGCCGAAAGCTCGTCTACGCGTGTGTTCAGTTCTTTGACCTTGGCTCTTTCTACGCCCGTGGTCTGCGATATTACGCAATTATTGCAGTCGAGGAATCCAAATGGCTTTATTAGACTGTGTACATTTAATTACTAACGGACGCCCCGCGGTTTCACCCGTGTAGTTCCCGTTTTCGTAAGATTAGGGAAATAAAACAAAGACCAAAGCCATGTTGCATATCAAATCTCTTTCTACAGTCGCTAACGCTTCGAACATTAATAAATATATAGGAATGACTTTTGCTATCGACAAGTCATGTGATCAAGATCTGTCATTCCCATACATTTTTTTAGTTTCTAGGCGTTTGCGATCGTAGAAAGAAAATCAACATGCCACTTGGCTACAGGTGCTGGCTACAGGTAATATATTCTGATAACATCTATAGAACGTTGTTAAACAATGGTTCAACATAACATTTTAATACTCTGTTATAAGCTATGTTAAAAAACGGATATCGAATGAAGCCAACATTCAAAGTAACTACAACAGTATAGTTTTTTGTAAACATAAATATAAAAAAAAAACTATACTGTTACTAAAACTATGCAAAAACTATACAGTATAGTTTTTTATATACAAAATATACAAAAACTATACTGTTACGGAGAATCGCATATTTTATTCTTTATATACAGGATGTTAGTTGAATGAGAGTTAATATCACGGATGTTGTTATGTATACTGCTTTGTCGATAGTCCATACAAACCAGCATGGTTAATATTTTAGTTCTCTTTGGTAACTTTACGTCGATATGGTTATTGACCAGCACGCTTATCTATTAACAAATGTCATCCGGTGCCTAGTGACAACCCTTGTGGATATCATACAGTAGGTAGATGCTATTTCTCAGTTAATTTGATGTTCATTTTAATAGGTTATTAAAATACGTAATTAGTGAATAGGCTAGTAGATTTATTATGTAACAGCAATATTAGGTTTGCAGTTTCTTTGTAAATAAAATAAATATTATTGATGTAACTATTCGACTATTTAAGCAATAAATTGGTGGTGGTATATAATCTATTTTAGCTATAGATGTACAAAAAAGTTCGCCATCGCAAATGTCTATCTTTCTATCCTCTAAATAATCATCATCATCAACCCATATTCAGCTCACTGCTGAGCTCGATTCTCCTCTCAGAATGAGAGGGGTTAGGCCAATACTCCACCACGCTGGCCCTATGCGGATTGGCAGACTTTACACACGCAGAGAATTAATAAAATTCTCTGGAGTGCAGGTTTCCTCACGATGTTCTTTCTTCACCGTTTGAGACTTGTGATATTTAATTTCTTAAAAAATGTACACAACCGAAAAGTTGGAGGTGCCCCGGACCGGATTCGAACCCACACCTTCAGGAATCGGAGGCAGAGATCATATCCACTGGGCTTTTACGGCTCTCGTTCTAAATACGTTCTAAATAATGGTTATGGAAAAATAAAAAATCACACTGATTTCACGGACGAAGTCGCGAGCGTCCATTAGTTAAATATAAAAGCAATTGCTCAAGTTCCTAGAATATACCGCTTACCAAAATATATATCCTATGAGGTTTACATGGTGGTATGCTTTGTCGTACGTAGCCCTTACGCATGAACAGTTCCTGTTTACGAAACATGTTTTATGTCGGCATTGTGGTAAAAGTTGAATTTCTGCTCGGGGAAGCGTAAGTGAACCTTGAAGTTCTCCTATTTTGTGGTTTCAGTGACGATAGAGTTTCGAAAACAAATTATTGTTTTTTTATAAATAAATAGTATAATAGGGCGAATCAGGACTTGGACGTGTTAAAATACGCATCATGCCAATTTAACAATATTTACACAACTTTCATTATTTGCACATCCTAAAACTCCCTCATGAATCACTTTTTGTGTAAAAATCTTTTGAAAATCGTTCAGAAAAAGCGGCTGAGGTGATCATATCATCTCTGAAATATTAGTAACATTAGATAACTAACTAAACTAAATATTCCATCGCGTATCTCTTTAAAATATTATACTTAATAGATAAATAACTAAGTTAACGGTCTCCATGGCGCAGTGGTATGTGCAGTGGATTTACATGACGGAGGTCCCGGGTTCGATCCCCGGGTGGGCCGGCTTTGCCCGTGGCTAGTTATGGTGGTAACTAGCCACGTTCAAAGCCTCTTAAAATCGCTTAGCGGTACGTCTTTGTCGGTAGGGTGCTATCGGGCCAAGCGATTTAGCGTTCCGGTAGAAATCGAAAGAGGTGTGGATTTTCATCCTACTCCTAACAAGTTAGCCCGTTTCTGTTTAAGATAGCATTATCACTTACCATCAGGTGAGATTGTAGTCAAGGGTTAACTTGTAAAAATTAAAAAAAAAATAGGTTAAATATTCCATATCGTCCCGGCAGTAATATTTTCGTGTCAGTCGTGTCCAAGTGATGCGTGCTATGAGTTCTGAGATTCACTGGGTGTTGAGATTCAGCGCACACGCATGACTGCGATGCGACGTGCGACAGTACTTTATAACTGCTAAATGCGTTTCCCGGCGCGTCGGCTTCGCTGGCGCCATTATATTTTTCTGGTTATAAATTATCTGGGTGATTGAACTTAACGGGGGTGAACGTAAAAAATAAGCACGGAAGGTTAAGGAGCTTGTAATAAAAGTCAATACGTATATGGTGTTTTATGAATGTAATTAAGTAGGTAGGAGTAGTTGGGCTTACGGATGTTATTTTTGAAACAAAATTAAATAAGATTTTTTAATTAATTAGGATTTATTGCATATTAGAACATATAAAACAAAAAAAATCTCCTCCTATACGCTATATCATCATCATTATCAACTCATATTCGGATCATTGCTGAGCTCGAGTCTCCTCTCAGAATGAGAGGGGTTAGGCCAATAGTCCGCCACGCTGGCCCAATGCGGATTGGCAGACTTCACACATGCAGAGGGTTCGAAATCACACCCTCCGGAATCGGAGGCAGAGGTTACTTCCACTGGGCTATCACGGCTCTCTTATATTATATTTTTTAATTTTTACAAAAGGTTAAATTTGTGGTATTGTACGGGGTAATCTCTGAACCGATTTTGAAAATTATTTTACTATTAGAAAGCCACGTTCATATGGTGAGTTTTATACTCGTAGGCTTTATTTTACCCCCGTATTCTCACGGGAACGGAAACTACGCTGAAACCGAGGGGCGTCAGCTAATTTAAAATAAATTGATAAAATGAAATATATTTGCATTTTGTTTGTCGTGTTTAAAACATTTACTTTCCCTCCAGTCGGCAGACAATAAAAACAACTTCCTAATATTTAAGAAGACCTTAACATTTAATTGACTTTTCATCGGTCGTTCATGAAACTTTAATATAAGTTGGCAACAAAACAAAATAACGATCAAAGAAATGAAACAAAACATCCGTTTCATCTTCTTGCAAAATAGATTCACGAGGCTAATAAAAACGGAATGTCAACATTTTTACGTAAATCAAGTTGCGTGAATAAACCACTATAAAAATAATTAAAATTAGATAGCTACCTACCTCGCCGGTTAATCAGGTAAATCAAATCCATGGCCGTAAAATGACTAAGCTTTCCTTCGAAGGTATGTTTAGGTACAACTTTATGTTGATCGGCAAATACCTATGAGACGTTTCAAACCGCTATGTAAATTATGTAGGCACAAGGTTGCCAACTCGAGATTCTATTCTTTACAAGCTATCTTTGAATTATACAGTTGGAGTTGCCGTAAACAGGCCCCCCAGCCAAGTGGCACGTCGATTCTCTTTCTACGATCGATAACGCTTCGAAAACTAGAAAAATGAACTAGAAAAAACATTTGCTATCGACAGGTCACGTGATCAAGATCTGTCATTCCCATACACTTGGCTAGGGGGACAGAATAGATAAGCACTATTAGAACGTAATAAAATATGTATATAGGAACCTGTCATACAATTTAGACTCCGTGCCACAAAAGAAATCTCGCGGCTGAAACCTGAACTAAAATGTACAGTGCTTTACACAAATGACTATAAGACCGCTATTATCAAATTAGCGCCGCGTCTACTGGACTTGTTTCGTGGCGCGGAGTCTAAATTATATCACATATCTTATATCGTATTAATAGTGCTCATGTTAGAGTATCTATTCTATTTACGCCAACTCCAACTTTACAATTCAAAGATAGCTCGTAAAGAATAGAATCTCGATTTGACAAACATCCTTAAAAATAATGTAAATATTCATTTCAAATCACTAGATCAAATAAAAATATGTGATAAATAATGTTTTTTGTTAAATAATAATGTTACTTTGCGCTGCTAAATCTCCCTTTTGATCACTTACAGGGAATATGCAACTAGCAACGCTAAAAATAGGCTTTTAATTATTATAATTAGTACAGGTAATTAAGCTTGACTTTTATTACCTCTATTGTTGTAAGTATGTTACTCCCCTGGTGGATCGCAATCATGCATGAGCATTGTTTGAACGGACGTCAGTACCCAGTGGCGGATTTTACATCCTAAGGCCTAGTAGGCCCGGGCCTACTGGCCGGCCTAGCAGGCCGGCCGGGTTTGTGACAAATAATGTGTTACTAAGCAACAGTGGCGTGCATGAGGTTGTCGATCAGGATCACTAGTAATAAAATTAAGCAAACTAGAAAAATCTGTATTTAATAAGCACTAAGAAGACTACTCCTAGGGTATGCAGTACTTTAATGCATGTATGAAGTGCACGCTAAGCAATTAACTAACTACAATTCTAATTTTTAAATTTTTCTCTTTCTAACTAAAAACCGTTTTTTTTTAAATATTTTATTTAAATGTGCGATTATTCCCAAAATTCGGCATATTACAAAATTAATAAATTTTGATTAAATGCAATAAACAAATCTCTTTGAATAGTAGTAATTTTTCAATATACATATAAATAATCCGCTCCTAAATATTGCTAAAATAGGAGCGGATTATGGGGTACAATGGGGTTTAGGCCGGCCCAAGACTACAAATCCGCCACCGTTAGTACCTACTCTTTGTGTTATGGGCATATAGGCATCGACGAATTTGTTTCCAATTATCTGCTGATAATTTGTGGGAAGCGTTATTACCGCGTATTATTTTACATTCACTTCTTGGCTTCCTATCCTTAACTATCTACTTTACTCGTACATACATCAATACTAATGTTTTATAAACGAAAGTGAGTTTGTTTGTTTGATATGCCTTCATGGCTAAACTTCCCCATGGCAGTTTAGCCATGAAGATAGCTATCTTCATCATGAAGGTAGGTAGCTAAAATCATTATCGGTTTTAAAAATCCTTTCACTACTAGTAAATTACATTATCAGTGAGTAGCATAGGCTATTTTTTATTTCCGTATTCTTATGGGAACGGGAACTGCGAGGGTGAAACCGCGTGCACTTAGTAGCATTTTCAACAAAGTTTTTATGTAATTCCAAAATGTATAAAAAAAATTTGCAGAGATAATAGTCACTGGGCTAGAATTTTTAACCGACTTAAAAAAAAGGAGGAGGTTATCAATTCGTCGGAATCTTTTTTATTATCTCCGAATTCTGCGTGATATTTGAATACATATTTATTACGCGTTATGTGTTATTAGATTCGGAACTGTATCTCTTTTGAAAATAACTTGTAAAATATTTAAAAAGAAAAATGTATACTATTAATTTATTAAATCACAAATAAAGTAATTTTTAATGTTTTTTGAAAATAATTGTATGTGTGATCGAGCTCTTTATTAGTAATGTAAAGAAATTATGCATAATTCACTCGTAATATGCAAACGAGTTCTCGAAACGACTAATATTTATGGATTACGAGTGTTTTAGTATTTGGAAATCAATGTGTCAAGGTCTCATCTTTATCTCGACTGTGTTTCAAGGAGTTTTTTTGTTCGAATTTTGCAAGAATTTTTATAATTAATTAAAACTATTTTGTTTTTCCTATAATAAAAGTGTTAATTTATTTATTTTATTAATGGTTACCTTCAAAATTATAAGTAAAATAGGAAAATATTAATGAAAAATAAAGTTTTTTTCGTAAAGTAAAATAGTCTTTTTTAAAGTAAATATGATTTCGGTATATAGTCTAATATTAAATATTCAAGAGTGAATCGAACTGTCACCTGCACCATGCTACAGCGCACGAAGTGTAATGTAGAAGAATTAATTTTACACTCTTTAGAGTTTTTGGAAACGTGAAACTCATTTTGTGAAAAAAATGTGCAGCGGGTGGGAATCGAACCACCGCTTCCCGGTGATAAGTCCGGCTTCTTTACCGTTGAACTATTGACGATATTTTATACTAGAGATAGGGCACTAGCGCTTCAAAACTGAGGCGGACAAATGTGCATAATTATCCTAATTTCATTTAGTCGCTTATTAAACACCGAAAGTTATTTAAATCACGTAATGTCTAATTATTATCTACAATGTAAAGTTGTGTGTAAACACAAAATTGCGCATTTGTGCGCTCAGTGGAGTCGCTAAATGCGGATCATTTTTTACGACGATTTTGTAGGCACCTTACATATCTATAGTATAAAATAATTATTGGACTATGTTAGTATCTACGGTCTGGCTATCATAGGCTGTATCTATTAGGCCTCGAATCACGGGCGTTGACGTGTTAATTGCAACGTGACAAAAATATAATTAGGCCTGGGGTTGATGACCCACAATACCGTAAGGCGTGACGAATAAGACCGCACCCGCTGATTTATAGTCACTCCATCACTTTTATTAATGAGACTTCAAACGTGACAGTCAAGAGCGAACAAACAAAAAATCTTATTATTTTATGTAGGGCAGTACAATATTTTATAATACTAAACATGTTACGTGCCTACAGAATCACCGCAAAAAGTGATTCGAATTTAGCTACACATCTTACAATTTTTGTGTGTTTACTTACATTACATGTTCATGTACATATAGTTTACACTTCCTGAACACACAACTCGATATTGTAGACAAAATTTATGTATTATCTGCTTAAATAACTTTCATTGTTTACTATGAGACTAAATGAAATTAGAAAATTAAAGTGTTTTTCAAATCTTTAAGTCAAAATATAAGTTTAAAAAATGTTTATATTATGTATCAACTTTTAGTTTTATTATTTATTTTTATAGTTTCATTATTTCCGGCGTCTGTGTTTCCTGACACGTATAATTTGTGCACCTTCAAGGCAAGAGTGAATAGGCATCTTCTAGGCAAGCGCGCTTCATCTTAGACCTCATCATTGCTTTCCATCAGGCTTGATTGTGGTCAAGCGTAAGCCTATACTACATAAAAAAAAAAAAAAAAATTTGTATATTGTGTGCTATAAAATTATTTTTCTTAAAGATTTACTCAATATAGTACATTAATGTTAGCCAATCACATTAAATTTTATCTAAAGTCCATCTGTCAAATCTATACTAACATTATAAATGCGAAAGCAAGTCTGTCTGTTACCTTTTACGTTTCTAGGGCTAAAACCGATGAACCGATTTGAACGAAATTTTGTACAGAGATAAAGTGCACCTTGGAGCAGAACATAGGCTAATTTTTTCCGAAATAATCCACGGACTACAAAAAAAAGATTTTACGCGAACGAAGTTGCGGGCGTCCGCTAGTAAAGATATATTATATCCAGATAATTTATCATTATCAGCCTATTTTAACGGCCCACTATAGGGCTAGGCCTAGGAGAAGAAATATGGAGTTTTAACCCACCAATGCAAAGCAAAACCACATGATTAGTAAAACATATACAGGGTGCTCGGGAGTAATATGTTTTCATACCAATGAATTAAAATAATTCCGACTATCCATGTAACACACGCCTTTATCTAGCCTTGCATTTTAAAATACGTAGTCGTAGTGGTAAGACTGTCGATATTGACGAGATATTGCAACTGGCACTTCGCACATCACTAGTAAGCTGTTTCATGATATTTATCAATGAATAAGTTTGACTAGGTCCTTATATCGTATATATAAAGAACACAATTTAAGATCTATTTTCGGAATAAATAATTACCTATTATTAATATATAATTATATATTATTTCTACTCCGAAAATGAATATTTTCGGAGTAGAAATAAAAAACTACATGACTTAAAAGGTTTTTAAGTCATGTTTCTTAGACATTTACAATTAATTTTCTTTAAAGAAACCGTAGAGTTATGGGAAATACTAATTAATTTTCTTTAAATAAACCCTAGAGTTATGGGGAATACTGCCGAGCACCATGTATAGTCACTTCTTAGTCTGCTTTGCAAATCATTGTATGTATGCAATATACAAGTATGTTGGCAGTATTTTTGTAAGGTTAACCCGCGTTAATGATTTCAAAATTGTAAACAGCTAATTAGTACTTATGTTGTAGATTTGTTAAAATCAAATGCAATTTCTTAGGAAACTACTGTCTCCATGCATCTATCTGTTTCGCACGTAGGACAACTGTAAGAGACAAACAAGCCCGGCAATTGGCCACGCTCACATATTTGCCCCCGCACGTTCACCGGTGACCTCGGATCGCAAGCTATGAGAGACCAGACCTTGTCTCACGATACAGATTTACAATATCTACATTTACTGTCGCCAGTGCACTCCACGGCTTGGCCACGTGAATAGATGATGCAGGAAGTTAATACCCGCCCAACCATGAACCATAATGGTTCATGGAATTAATATTTTAGTTGGACGCGGTCCGGAATTGAAAGGATGATGACGTCTTTCCAATCAGATGTTATCGGCCATACATGTCAGGAATATAACTGACATGTGCACTTTTAAGTGCATGCCCATCCCTATTCTTTCATCGTAATGGTAGGCGTCCACAGATCAGCATCGCATCGCATCGTGCGGATCGTAGTGTTCTTTGTATAGAAAGTCCGTATCCGTACGGATCGTATGAATCTACGGCGAAATTAAAAATCAATTTAATGCGATGCGTAAATAGAACGCCTGCTTTAACAAAATATAATTAGTCATTAATTGGATACGCCCTAGCAGTTTTTTGCTAATATGAGGAGTACCTACGATATATATATTTAGGATAAGTTTGCCCTTAAGGTTAATGATACTGTCATATTTACACGGGCATACGCCGTAGAACGACTTGTTTTACATATTGTATAAAATGTTTTCAATATACTACGTGCCGGCAACCATAAGTTATTGGTTTTGTTTAAGACAATCTTACAAAAAATCCAATGCGAGCCCTACAGTTTAAATTATTTGAAGATATAAAAATCTCGTGTCGGAGTGTTAGTGGTAGCACTCTTCCGAAACGGCTTGACCGATTTTATTGAACTTTTTTGAATACTATGACTATGACAAGATCATGAAATATTTCAACCTCCTACCTATCATTTTTATTACTATTTCATTTACTTATTTGTAATTTATTAGTAATTTTTTAAACACGATTATTGAAAATAATAAAAAAATAAATTTATATGGCAGAACAACGTTTGTATGGTCAGCTAATTAATATAAATAAAGTAATTAACTTTAAGTTAATTATATTTTAAATGTAGTATGATAATAATGTACTTCCATAATAATTATATTATAAATATAATATAATTACGGTATTGTTACACAATACACAAAGAAAGACTATTCGTTATTTCCTAATTTCGCCATTTGGACATTCACACAGCGGACAAAGAGGTGTCATTGGGAGAAACGAGTTCCTTACAAGTGCATACAACCTTAAGCGATTTTATCACGTTTGTCGACAAAAACATAAAAAATTGGACAAGTACGAGTCAGACTCGCCCACCGAGTGTTCCGTACTTCATCATTATCAACCCATATTCCACTCACTGCTGAGCTTGAGTCTCCTCTCAGAATGAGAGAGGCTATACCAATAGTCCATCACGAATATACCTGAATATCAGAGAATGCAGGTTTGCTCACGATGTTTTTCCTTCCCCGTTTGAGACACTTGATATTTAATTTACACAACTGAAAAGATTTTCAGCGTAGGCCGGGGAGCGAGGTTTTGCCAGACAAACTGACTGACACATAGACGGACAACAAAGTGATCATATAAATGTTCCCGTTTTTATATTTATGTACGAACCTCTAAAAATATGACTCAGAGAGACCCGGATTCGCGTACCTTTTAATCTATCCGGATGTTAGGCTTACATAAGAGTTGGCTCAGAACGTCGTTCAGCATCTTTATGTCATAAAATGTTTACTAAACTGTGCCTTTGTGTGAAGAATGTAAGCCTAAACAACAACTTTTACTTCCACTTTTTCCATTCCACTTGTTTATAATTTTATCCATATTTGGAATTCTTATTTTCTACTAATATTTTAAATTCGGATGTGAATTTGTTACGCTTTTACATAAATTTGATGGTCTTAAAGTTTGGCGAGTTTATAGAAATACATACCTACTAGCGGACGCCCGCGACATCGTCCGCGTGAATTTTAATTTTTCACAAATTCCTCGGGAACCCTGGATTTTTCCGGGATGAAAAGCCTATGTGTTAATCCAGAGTAAGATCTATTTCCATTCCAAATTTCAGTCAAATCGGTTCAGTAGTTGCGGTGTTAAAGAGTAACAAACATTCATACAAACTTTCGCGTTTATAATATTAGTAGGATTGTATGTAGCTTATCTGTAGCTTTAATGTTACTAATTAAAATTAAATAATTAATTAAAACTAGTCTCATACAAATACAATGGGCCAGTCTACAATTATTTCCTACTAGCCAACGCCTCGAGGTTTCACCGCGTAGATTCCGGTCCCGTGAGAATACGAGGATAAAATATAGCCTAGGACACTCACAAATAACGTGGCTTATTAGTGCTAAAAAATTTTCAAAATAGATGCAGTGTATTCAAAAATTAGTCCTCTACAATACCACAAACTTCAACTTTTTATAATATTAGTATCAGACTAACAGACGCCCGCGTAGTTCCCATTTCCGTGGGAGTATAGGGATAAAATAAAGCCTCTGTTATTTAGCTGATAATGTAGCTTTCTATTGATGAATAATAATTAAAATCGGTCAAGTAGTTTTATCTACAAAAACTCAAACAAACAATAAAATATTGCTACTTTAAAATACTAGTACAGGTTAATTACAGCGAAAACTGCTTAGACAACGATATTTTATATAACTAGGTCAATTATCGACAAATCTAACAACTATTACATTTATGAATTGTCGAGTTTAGTTATCACAATTACTATTTACTATACAATAATAATGTTTAAAGAAAGAAAAACCCAGTCACAGTACAAACCATGATTCGAACCCAGGCCCTCGTGATCAAAGCCAAAGCCTTTTCTTTATTCTGTGCCAAAGCTAACCATTGTACCAACGAGGCAGTTAGGTCAGCAGGTCAATTCACTAACTTTGACGTATGTTACTGGACATATACGAAATTTACAAATTGAATTATAGTTAGACGCGCTAGCCTAATGTTATTATAATATGTAGCTAACATACGTCAATACGAGAGTCGTGATAGCCCAGTGGATATGACCTCTGCCTCCGATTCCGGAGGGTGTGGGTTTGAATCCGGTCCGGGGCTTGCACCTCCAACTTTTCAGTTGTGAGAATTTTAAGATACTCTCAAACGGTGAAGGAAGACATCGTGAGGATATCTGTATACCAGTAAATTTTCTCAATTCTCTGTTTGTGTGAAGTCTGCCACATTGGGCCAGCGTGGTGGCCTAAACCCTCTCATTCTGAGAGGAGACTCGAGCGCAGCAGTGAGCCGAATATGGGTTGATACACGAACACACGTCAAAGTTAGTGAATTGACATGCAGTTCGCGTGAGTTTTTTTTTTTAATAAAAATCGACACTTCTGTGACGAATAAGTCAGATATGTTGTAAAGATTGCCTCATTTCCATTCCCAGTTTTAAGAATGTTAACAATGGAGTGCAGTTTTTATTGCCTACTTGTCGTGGTTGAAGATAATTATCGTAACCGTTACGTTGAACCCATTTTGTGTTCACTCAATCGTTTTAAAAACAAACTTGTAAACGTATAATTCAAACAAATTTTATATTCAGTTTCTTAATTTTCTTGTGTGATTAAAGTGGCACGCAGTCATAATTATTTTCAAGTGGCAAGTGACATCCGCTTCCAGTATTGAATGCTTTGAACGATGGCACACGTGATATTTTGTCGGAGTATGCCGAACCCATACGGGGCCCTTAGTCATGAGCTGGTTCTTGCAACGCGGCACGATCCAAACTCACGTGTTATCACGTGTTTTAGCCGTGTTTCGTAATCAATTAATATGAATAACACACACGATAGTTTAAATTCTAAAATAAGATTGCATAGAAATTTATGTGAGCAATGATTTTATACTATTAGATATGATAAATGGCTACATAATCTCCGCAAAGAGTGGTCCGAATTTAGCTACTCCACTGAGCACACACATACACTATTTCGTGTTTACTTACATTATATATTTAGGTATATATAGTTTTTACGATTCTTGGACACAAAACTCGACACTGTAGACAATATTTATTGAATTATTTGTTTAAATAACTGTCGTTGTTTACAACGGGACTAAATTAAATTAAGACAATTAGCCACTTTCGGGCACCTCGACTGTCACTTTATATTAGATATTTCACTCGCGTGGTTCCCTTTCCCGTAGGAATAAGGGGATAACATATAGTATATCGCACTCGTGGATAGTGTAACTTCCCAACAGTGAAAGATTTATCAAATAGGTTCAGTAGTTCCAGAGCTTATTCAAACATACAAACAAACAATCAAATCTTTCCTCTTTATAATATTAGTATGAAAAAATCTATTAAAAGGTGAAGTAAGATCTAATATCCAGTGTGCGCCCAACATTGCCTTAGCGCATACACTGTAGCTAGTGTTCCGTACATTTTGTATACTAGCGGACTCCATCGACTTCGTCCGCCCTTAGACCTACTTAATCCGGTCCACTCCCAAAATCCGTTATTAGCGGACCTCTACTATCTATAAACTACCTCCCTGCCAATTTTTATCTTTGTACTTCAAGTGGTTTTTGAGATTTCGTGATGAATGACCTTTCGCTTTTAAATACATATTAAAATTAAAATATGTACAGTTACAGTGAAACGTTACAGGCAATATTACAGCTAGGTAGAAAACGAACTGGTATCTCTAAATGCGTGAAATCGAGAGTGAAATCATAGTAATAGTAATAACTGTGTGTTCCGATGATGACTTGAAACTACGTAATGATGTTGGTTTAAATATTACACGTAACAATATAGTAAGGAACCTGTTCATTAAATATTATACTTCATGAAATATCTAATATTATAAAGCTGAAGAGTGTGTTTGTTTGATTGAACCCGCTAATCTCAGGAAGTACTGGTCCGATTTGTAAAATTCTTTCAGTGTTAGATAGCCCATTTATCGAGAAAGGCTATAGGCTATATATTATCCCTATATTCTTACGGGAACGGGAACCATGCGGGTGAAACCGCGCGGCGTCAGCTAGTTATATATAAAATTTCGATGGACATAAATAAATAAACAAAAAATAACATAGATACAGCCGAACGTAGAACCTCCTTCTTTTAGGTCGGTTAAAAATAATAGTAAGTTATGTATTGATGATAAGATGATGATGAGATAAGGGTTCCCTTTTTATTCCTTTTTTTAGGGATTCGTAACCCGAATCCCTAAAAATGGCTAACAAATTATGCTAGCACATTATGCTCATTTACATTTATATAAAACTTGAACGTAACGACACTGCTATATGTTAAATCACGGATTCAGCGAGGACGTCGACCTCCGTACCTACTCGTACAGTGCAACTAAACATTGCAAGTGAAATCGGCAACTCAACAAATATTCAAACTGGTTATTCTGAAGATGATACGAGGTGGAGAGCTTTTTAAAACTGTTGTATGACTTTGTAAACCAAGAGCATGTAATATCCTCATATGTAAAACATACCTCATTGTATCAAGCTTATAGTTAGTATATGCCCTTACCTAAGGTAAGTTAGTTTCGACTGTAGAGCTTTGGAAATTGTAGCATTTTCAAAGGTCCAGGGCCTATAGCCATGTGGCATGTCGCTTCTCTTTCTACAAACGCTAACGCTTCGAAAACGTAACGAAATGTATAGGATAACAGATCCGATCCACAAGTTGATCACGTGATCTGTCGTTAGTGAATGTAATTCCCGTACATTTCGTTAGTTTTCAAAGCGTTAGCATTTGTAGAAAGAGAATCGACATGCCACATATTTACAGGCCCAGATCATCAACCGTTCAATAATAAAATAATTTTTTTGGTATAAATGAGACAATCTTTTAGCCTTCTTAAAATGAGGTAAATATGACTATGGCATTATAGTATAGTCTCTTGTATTATAGTACTAGCTGACGCCGAGCGGTATCACCCGCGTGGTTCCCGTTCCAGTAGGTATATGGGGATAATATATAGCCTATAGTCTTCCTCGATATATCTATCTAACACTGAAATCATTTTTCAAATCGGACTAGTAGTTCCTGAGATTAGCGCGTTCAATCAAACAAACAAATAAACTCTTCAGCTTGAAAATATTAGAATAGATTTGCGCGGCTTGCGTTTGGCTGAAACCACAAAGAAACGTTTGAAATGTCGTGTAAACTGATGCATGGGTCCGATGACTCGAAAATTCTTATTTGCATGATGGATAAGTGCTAAGTGCTAATCCAATACTGCTATCTTCGTAGGTAGCTTACCTTTTAATTGCTTGAATTTATTCAAGGGTTATAAAAGAAAAATATTATTATTTAATAAATCAATAATAATTCACTTAAAATAAACCAACAAACAGTGTTAAAAAACACAACAGCTTAATCATCATCATCATCATTATCAACCCATATTCGGCTCACTGCTGAGCTCGAGTCTCCTCTCAGGATGCGAGGGGTTAGGTCAAAAGTCCACCAGGCTGGCCCAATGCGGATTGGCAGACTTCACACACGCAGAGAATTAAGAAAATTCTCTGGTATGCAGGTTTCCTCACGATGTTTGCCTTCACCGTTTAGACACGTGATATTTAATTTCTTACGTGAATTCAACAACTTAATAATACCTACGCATATTTTCTTTAAAGGAGTAAAAAATAAATAAAACGAAAATTATATTTTGTAACCGCATTACGGACGGCACGAAATCAATAGTTCGTAAAATGGTTTTGGAGGGTAGATTACTATTTCTTGTAACACAAACAGGCTGCATTGATTTGAATTTTGTTTTCTACATCCATGGGTTCGAATACCACGATTGGTAAATGTTTGGTTGTTAAATTTTTTATTATTTAAATCACAATAAAATTATTTACAATATAAAATTAGACATATACATTCTGAAGTCTAAACCAACATTGATTTAAACTTTTATTGATTTACATTTCACATGCAATACTAGATGGCGCTTATAACGCTGCAATATAATTAACATCAAAATTCAATGATATTTATAGGATTTATGAAAAACAAATAAATTGAATGTACTAAGATTTTTAATATAACTTATTTTTATTAAAAATCATAGCATATTATTAGATTAAAAGTCCGTTAGTACCTTTAAAATCACTTTTTCAGTTCTGCATCGCGCTATCGAAGTGTTTTAGCGTTTCAGGTATAAATGATATCAGAATGTAGGTTACCTCGGGAATTTGATATTCACAATGGTCACTAAATGTGATTTTACGTCACGTAATGGCCGGTATTGTCATTGTGAGCAACACTTTATGATTGATGTGTTGTGTTGCACGACTAAATACGTACTAGGCAGTATATATTAAGTTTACAGGTCATTAGACCATTCTGTGCAATGACAATCCTGGTGTTTTCTTCTCTTCTATAGTCTTCCCGCTTCCTTCCCGCCAATGTGAATATCATCTTCCTTTTGCTGTTTAGTGTATGTAAATTGTTTTTTTTTGTGCAAAAATATTTGTTTAAACGAATTCATATTAATAGTGCTGGGACAACTAATACATTTTAATTTTATCTATACTAATAAATAAATAAATAATATTATTACAGTTCGTGCACTGTAGCACGGTGCGGGTGACAGTCGCCTGTATGGCGTTCAACTTTCAAGAGTGAAACGAACTGTCACCCGCACCATGCTACGGCGCACGTATTGTTAGAGCTAAGTTTGGGATATTGTAATCTATGGATTAGAAAGCCATGTTATTTGTGAACGTCATAGACTTTTATCCCCGTATATATCTACCTATATTGTTTATTCCCATATTCTCACGGGAACGGGAACAACAGGTGAAACCGCGGGAGTCGGCTAGGTTGTAATACAGATTCTTAGAAAGTGTAATTTTTCTTTGGAATTGCTTTGTATTACGATTTTGACTTTGTGTATTTGTTTAATATTTTGTTAATGGTTTTCTAGTAGTGCCAATTATTTAAAAAAAAAACAATCCCTTGACCTTTCCGCGTGAGACCGGCCTCTTTATCGCTGAACTATAGAGTTTTCAATTTGAAATAATATAAATACCTACTATAAGTGGTTCTGCGGCAGCAAGAATTATTCTATATCGATGTTTAAGTTATTTTATACAATTACAATTATTTCTTCCAGTAATAAAAAGCTCAAAGAAGATATACGACGGCTTTTTATAGTCAAACTTCATGTCCTTAATAAGGAAACCCGGATAGCGACTGGATGCCTATCTATATATTTTAAAAAACGAAATAATTATTATCTTCATTTTGTATTAACAGTAATTTACATTTAAAGTGACTTTATAATTAATGCGAATATGTATTTCATGCTAACATTCGATTAAGATGACTTGGAAATTGGAATGTCCGCCTGCTAGATTGTATTCATTTTAAAACAATTTTAATGACGTATTTAATAAAGAGAAGGGAAGTCGTAAATATAACACTTCTCACAAAGATTCTTCAATGTAATATTACTAGAAGGTTAATTTTATGACAATTTTCCACAAGTGTATATATGAGATTGTTGTGAACTCTTCTCGGACTAAGGTGTTTACTTTAGTTTTAAGTTTTCGATTAATTATTATCACCATTATCTAATAATATTATTACCTGACGTTTCGACTTTTATTATTTTATGTTGATTATAATTTTCGTGTATCTAATTATTCTGGTTAAACTCTGAAACAACTTGATTCTGTAGGGGTTTTCACTTTTAAATAGTTATAAGGAGTAACATATAGGCTGTATTTTAACCGAAAATTCCTACGGGAAAAAATAAACCGTATATTTCCCTAAATTACTGTTAAATCTGAAATTACTAATAGTAATCAGGAAATCATATTTATAGATTTGTTCCCTAAAAGCCTATGATTACAAAATACTTCGATGAAGGCTAATTAATATCCGCCAACAGAAAAACGTTTAAGATCATTTAAGTTTCGTTTCCGTCGCCTTCCGCGGTGTCGGTAATTTTTCAACCATTATAGTAATATTATCACCTATTAAAAAAAGATAATGTGTAAAGTGTGGGAAACTTGTGTAGCCCTTGACCAACTCCTTACCCGGTACCAAGATTTCACTCCCACGAAGTACAATTGATGTTTTCTTGGTGTTTTCGACAAAACACGCCACCAACCTTTGAAGATCTAAACCCGATAAAACCTGTTCTTATGTGATAATACTAAATGTCAACTTTGCATACTGTTTTACAGTTTCGATATTCGTCTAAAGGTTAAGCAAGTGGGTATTGGAAATTTCGTAAGGTGAATCTTCATTTCGGTATGATTTTTTTTTATACAACATATTTTATATAACTCGTAAAGTTGAATAGGCATCTTCTAGGCAAGCCCGCTTCTCTTAACCTCATCATTGATTTCCATCAGGCTTGATTGTGGTTAAGCGTAAGCCTGTAATACATAAAAAAAAAAACTATAATAATTTAAAATTACTTACTGTCGCTCTTCAGTTTTAAGTATAGGTATATTATTAGTTAACTACTTTGCTATTGTTGATTTGTCAAACATTGCCCTGAATATAATTATTGAAATCAAATTAACTGAGTAACTTTGAACATTTACTATTGTCCCCGGTTCAATGCTATGATTTGTTTAAAATTTTCATATCTCAAATCGGCCTTTTCATGGTCGGCAGCGCTTACAACAATGACATAACCAAGTACCTACAAGTGGCTACGCTTCCAGTTGCCTTGTAAGAATTTGATTTAATAAACCTTGCCTACAACCCGGTAAAATGTGTTTTGTATCATTATATTAAATACTACCGGATGCCCGCCACTTCGTCCGCGTGTAATTTAGTTTTTCACAAATTCCGCGGAAACATGGATTTTTCCGAGAAGAAGTTAATTCAGAGTAAAATCAATTTCTATTCCAAATTTCAGCCAAGCCGCAGTGTAATGGAGGAATAAACATACACACCTACATACAAACTGCCTTTTTAATATAATGTTAGGTAGAGTTATTGTAAGCGACGTGTAAGTTGAACTATGTATGCACAGTAACACATTTTCGGATGTTAGCGCCGTACGGGAAAAGGTGCTACGACTTACAAGCAACCTCACACTAGAAAGCCACGTTATTTGTGAATGTCATAGGCTATATTACATCCCCGTATTTTCACAGGAACCGGAACTAGCGGGTGAAACCGCGAGGCGTCGGCAAGTTTTTATATAAACATTGCAGATGATTCGCGGTCGACTACAATTAGGGAAACAAT
Organism: Bicyclus anynana; assembly: GCF_947172395.1. Classification (NCBI taxonomy): domain Eukaryota; kingdom Metazoa; phylum Arthropoda; class Insecta; order Lepidoptera; family Nymphalidae; genus Bicyclus; species Bicyclus anynana. The sequence continues at coordinate 6,082,729 of NC_069110.1, forward strand.
TTGTATTTCAGTTTACAAAATGCTCATGGAGAACGTTTTGTAAACACAGCTAAGCAAAAAGGTGTAGAAATTAGAACGTGGGATTCATTTGTGCTACAAGAATAAAGTTCATAACTTGTGCGTGAACATTTACATACTTTTTCTATTTCAATTAAAGTATAATGTATCTGTTTTGTTTACATTTGACTTCATATTTGGATTATAATGATCGTTGACTACCACCTACTGACCTGCAACGTTAGGTTTCAACCTACGTTGGTGAAAAAACTTGGAAGTATTTGTACCAATGCCTTAATTTATAGGTCCTAATTTAAATTTTTGGAAACAAAAACTTTAATAAGCTCGTTTGTGACGTGTAATTAACTATAAGCACTTGAGAAAACACTGCTTTCTCGAAATCATAGACAGTAACTTCAATTTTATTTAATGTATGTTTTGTTTTTAAATATATATTTTGTTATGTAATTTAACCATAATGTTCGTAATCTTTTAAAAACAAACAAACCCGTGTGTCAATGTCAATTCATTAAAATTGTTGACAATGATGCCGTGGACTGCTTGTCGGTATTTTATTGAAAAAACATTATTAATAAATAGAAAACAGGTTACTTGTATTACACAACATGTTAAATTTTCAATCAGTGAACCACTCAGAGGTGGCGATCAACGAATCTTTCGATTGACTCCGTCAAGATTTCAGTGGCACAAATTCAAAGACATGTTCCACTTATACGCGATGGTCGGATTGATTCCTGTTGGCGCTATCATATTTTACTCGAACGTCTACATTGGCCCCGCTCAGTTAACCGTGACTCCACCCAATTACTGTCCAAAACATTGGGAATATCATCGTCATCCGATATCGAGATTCATAGCCCGTTACATTCACAACAGCCCTCAACAGGAATATGAGAAATTCCTTCATTTCATTGACGAAGAAAAACAAAAAGCCAAGTTGCGTGCTTTAGAAAAACAAGTGTTGAGTAAAATGGCTGAAAGACACGATTACAAGTCATATTATTACAGACCTGTTTACAATAAGTATATACGGATCAACAAGAAGATTGGTGATTCGCTTATCATGGAGATGGGTGACGATCACGATGGTGACCAGGATTAAGATCGCCCTAATTACGTGTAACGCTAGCATAGATTTTATTTGTAATACTTAGTTAATTACAAATTTTATTTATAATAATTATAACAGTTTTTATTTTGGGTACACAAAGTACTTAGTGTAACAAGCAAGGTGTAATTGTTACGCATACTAATATTATGACGGGTTATATATTAAAATGGGTTCTAAGAACATTTTCTGCGATATCAGCGCTGACCACACATGCAGATAGATAGTGTGAGAAATATATCTGCTGTTGAGATATCAGTATTCACGATTTTCTTAGAATAAAATAAATACCACGATACGAATGTTAGGTTTTAGATTACCAGACTTTGTAATGAGTAAGCGAACGAAGCAATGTTATTTCGACCTTTTTTTTGTTAGTCTTTATTTTCATCCGTGTGCCTGATTCTGCCTGCCGTGAGCCCTGATTCTCAGAAACAGCTTGAAATGTCAAGTTGAAATTGAGTCCTAAGGCCAATGGCCTAAGTGACTAAGCTTTTCAAACGTATTCTCATGTTAAAAGTTCCTTTCACTGCTTGCAAACGTATCCTGTATTTCCACGGGAAATTATTTTCACTCATTTTCTTGTAAGCTCGTAAGGGAGGCTGGCTACAGAGCCCTGTAATATTATTGGTTCATCATCATCATCATTATCAGCCGATGGACGTCCACTGCTGGACATAGGCCTCTTGCATGACCTTCCGAAAACTACGGTCTCGAGCCGCCAGCATCCAACGGCAACTTGGTTGATATTCTCAGTCCACCAAGTGGGGGTCGACTAACACTACGACTTCCACTGCAGTGTCGCTATTCCAGCACCTTGGGACCCCAACATCGATCTGCTCTTCGAACTATTGTGTGCCCTTTGCCACTTCAGCTTCGCGACTCGCTGAGCTATGTCAGTGACTTTGGTTCGTCTGCAGATCTCATCATTTTTGATTCGATCACGCAGCCGCAGAAACTCCGTCGCCCGCTGAGTGATTTTGAGTCTTCTAATAAGGTCCATGGTTATTATTATATTTAAGATTATACTCGTATGTTATTGGTTGACAATATACAATACAACATTAAGATCTCTGTATACTCCACAATTTATGTGCACATGTATTAGGAAACACTTTTTGTCGCAACTGGGAATTGTTATAACCCCACAATGCATTTAGGCTTTGATCTTGTAACCAATACAAGCTAAGCGGCAATAAATTTGATTTTCTCGCTTTCTTCTCTTTCATTTTCGATAACATGCAAGGTTGTCGGACGTAGATAATTATTACGTTTGCATCGGTTCGCCACGCGGTATGTGTTAAGAAATTTAAAGAACTTTATAATTTCTTTTAATGAATACGTGGCATTTGTTTACTCTCTTTATTAAGTTTTATTCATTGTCTGGACTACGGGAACGCAACGAAAAAAAGAAGTTCTAGACTAAGGACTTTTATGACATTGGGCCAAAATATTACATGGTTAGCGGACAGCCGCGACTTCGTCCGCGTGTCAAGTTTCGTGTATCGTTATTGACTACTAAATGAGAGGATACTCTACTGGGTCAATGAAGAATTCAGGCAAGCGTAGATAATTTTGTTGAAAAATACTAAAACAAGGAGAAACTGGAGTGTTTATTACTCATGTAGTCTTGCATGGTTGCCAGGCTGGAGAAAGGTTTTGATTATTATCAGTAAAATAATGTTTCTTATTTAATAAAAGCAAAGGTACTAAGAAACCAATAAACCTTTTATTCAAATACGATAATAGACCCAATCAATATATCACAAAAGAGTTTCTGGATAAAAGACGGTTTCATCGTCTCTGTACTGAATTGCTGAACGTCCGACCATTTTATATTCACTATGTTACTAAAGATCCGAATATTAAATACGCATTAAGTTACAAAAGATCCGAAGATTTAATATGCACTAAGTTAAAGGACATCGGAAGATTTGTATATGACCTTAAGGTATATCTTATAACAGTGGTCCAGGGAGCAGTTAAAATGGATACGCTCACATAGCCTTGCGTTCATTGCGACCTTACATCTAGTGAAATTGAACCGGTACTTATTGTATACCGGTTACTGATCTAGCTGCACTCGTGTACGGAATTATTGAGGCTAAGTTATTTATTTTAATTTCATGCCATACATCCAGTGTACAGGAATTAATATCGTCAATGAGGTAGCAACAAGGAGCCAACCGAATCTGATAAACGTATCGTCATAAATATTAATGATAGCATAAATTATTTATAAACACAAATAAATCGCTCATTAGCGTCATCCTTCGAAAAGCTTCCGGACAGTGAAGTGAGGCTTGCAAGAAATTACACGGAAATACTTGCCTTCCGATTAAAATAGTTGACTTGTGGACAAAGTGTTATGAATCACTGTAACTTTATTGAATACTACGTCACCGGCAGTGAATGGCTTTAATCGAATAGATTGTTTAGAGTAAAGTACTTCGAAGTATAATTAGTAAAAGGAGACAGACTATTTTTCATACATTGCTCGGTCCAGATTAGATGAATGAACCGTTACAACGTCGAAAGCGTCCTTTATCTATACTTATACTAGCGAACGGTCGCGACATCGTGCGCCCTTAGGCTTCCTTAATCTGGCCCTGTCGCAAAATCCTTTCGCAGCGGACCTCTACTAACTATAACCTACGTCCCTGCCAAATTTCGAGTCGAAACGAGTTTTCTTGATGAATGACCTTTCACATTTATATATTAAGATTATGAAAAAGTAAAGTTTGTAATGAAAAATTTTTTAAAGCCACGTTATTTATGAGTGGCATGGGCTATATTTTATTCTCGTATGCTCACGGAAAGGCGAACTAAGCGGGTGAAACTGGGTGTCGGCTAGTTATTTAATAATATCAGTTTTAGACTGGTTTAATGTCAGTTTGCTTGGCAATTGCATAATCACGATACGGGCAAGTACCAACAATATAAAATTCACGATTTCAACAATAAACATACATTTCAAAAAATATTTACAACTGTGATTTTTAATATTTTTTGGTGATTTTGATTTATGATAAAGGATTTATTGACTTTTTTCTGTAACGTGCTTGGCCCATAATGGTAGATTTCCTATGTGTGTCTGTGGTCTCGAAAATTCACGTCACAAACTCTTTTATCGTCAATGCGATTGATCGAGCGACGTGAGAACGAATCTAAGGCGAAAGTGATTATAGTGGTATTACTCCATCAATTTGCGCTTATGGTATCATAATGCGTAACACTTATTCGCACCCACGTTCTGTTTTGATACAATTTCTCACGACCACATTAATTTGACATTGTTTGCCTTTTGCCTACTAATCAATTACTGCTCGTTCTTAAATACCTATACAGTGTTGTTTCTGTAATATTTCTATTTTCTCTGTTTTTTATTTTATAAGTAGTTGCTAAGTTGAGTTAAGCAATCTTTTTTTATTCTTTACAAGTTAGCCTTTGACTACAATCTCACCTGATGGTAAGTGATGATGCAATCTAAGATGGAAGCGGGTTAACTTGTTTGGAGGAGGATGAAAATCCACACCCCTTTCAGTTTCTACACGACATCGTACCGGAAAGCTAAATCGCATGGCGGTACGTTTTTTGTTGGTAGGATGGTAACTAGCCACGGCCGATGCCTCCCACCAGCCAGATCTGGACGAATTAAGAAAACCTCAATCGGCCCAGCCGGGGATCGAACCCAGGATCTCCGTCTATTAAGTCCACCGCGCACACCACTGCGTCACGGAGGCCGTCAGAACAGCCTACTTCATCATTATCATCACAATCATCATTAACAGACTATTTATTATAACTATTTATTTCGACGGCCTCCGCGTATGTGTGACCTAGTTGTATCCCCGGCTGGGCCGATTGAAACTTAATTGGTCCAGGTCTGGCTGGTCTGGCTTCGGCCGTGGCTAGTGTATCTCATTAACGACCACTATCAGATGTTAAAGACAATTAGCAGGACCGGTTTATACTGCTCTTCGGGACTCGGGGTAACAACACCTTCCCATCTCTGGACTAAGAATTTGAACAGAAACTTTCTTAGAAGAAAGAAAAGCTTAGTTTGTCATAGCCCAACCAAGGTGTCGAACCCAGGACCTCGTGATCTGAACCTAGGCTAACTACTGGACTAACCAGGCAGTTCACTTAAGCAATAGGCTTAACAATTTCATATTGTTTGAAATTCAAGTGACAATGCCTAGATGACTCATAGTTTCTTTCAAGTTATAGTATGGGTGAATTGATTTCGTTGGCTTACAAGCCAGATATCTATGAGTGACTCATAAAGTTTGTGATGTAAGCCCAAATATCGTAACAGTATACATTTTCTCATAACAGTGTCTTTCTTTGTTATAGATGTTTCCTGCTTTACACTGCCTATGTGAGTTGTGGTGAAGTGGATATTATTACTGAACCACGTCCAGGAGAAGAATATGTTTTAGTGAGTTCCGGTCAACAAACACCTATAAGGAACTTTGAAACAGCACACAAGATACCGGAAAAACATCCAAATCATCGCCTAACAAAACCCGATGATGGCGATAAAATATTTAAGAAGTTACACAGTGGTAAGGCAAAACATCCAACTGAAGGAATTATTTCTATTGAAGAAGATAAAAAAGCTTTATTGAAAAAAGGGCAAAAAATAAAAAATGCAGAATCTATAGAAGTTGATATACCTATATCTAAAATTGAAGATATAAAAATTGTTGAAAACGTAAAAAATGTTGATATAAATCCAAAAATGGCTGTTGCTTTAGAAACACTTTCAGAATCCGGAAAATTAAGCAGTAACGACGGAACTACTACTCAAAAACCAGTTCTTACTACGTCAGCAATAGCAACTTCAAAAGCCTACGATTATATTCCTATAAACTTTGATACTATAGATGACATCAATAGCGGTTTGCTCTCATCTAATGTTAAATTAGAAACTGCAGGTTCAGAGCAAAAACAGCATTCTAGAATTCAAGTGAAAAAAGGACCCAATGGTCAAGATTATGAATACGAATATATATACTATTATTACGACGAGGATGAGGAGAGTAAAAAAGATAATAAAGGGAAATTTGTATCTGTTACTGGTTTACCTATTACTAACTCGCACGATGGACCACAGAAAGTTGAAAATGAAAACCAAATAGCTAAAGAAACAAGACCTAAAAGCAAATATAGTACAATTGACAGATCTACCACAACTACTACAGCAGCCCCTGAAGTACATAATGAAGTTAACCCAACACCTTCAAGAGGACGTTCTCGGGGACGTAACATTACACCTGCTCCTGTTGAAGAGGAATCACGTGAAGAACGGTAAGTTTCTCATACAAAAGTGCGCTACGGGCTTATAGTATACATATATAGTAGAAATATTATTTATATATACCAGTATATATTTGTAGCAGTATTAGTGATGGATGTAGATGTAGCATTCGCTATAGTAGATTATCAGCGTAATGTTAGTAACGTATTCTTAACCCTCGCTTATTGACACACGGGTCCATGTGGAATCACTGCACTACGAAGACAGCTCTCGGATATAGACTGTACGTACAATGCTACAATTTTTTTTGTCAGGCTACCATCGAGCACCCGTTTCCCCCCGCGTGGTCGTAACTTCGCGGCTACTAGTACTACCACTACTACTAAAGCTCCCGAGGTATCCACTGAAACAAAAAGACATCGCGGTCGCTCTCAGGTTGACAATGTTGCAGATGAGTCAATAGGACAAACAAGAAGCAGAACTCGAGCTCACATCAGGTATAGACTATTCCTTAATATACCTCTTCTTACTCTTCTTCCTCTTATTCGCTCCTTCTCGCTCTTCTTAAACGTATGGGTATGTTATGTCTTTTACTTATATGGCATGCTGTATTTATTTTTATATACATTTGGTCTTCGGTGGCATGGTGTCTCTCCTCTGGCAATTTGTGTTGGCGTAATACTGTTGTTAGCTTGATTATAGTATTTGTAAGTCTATAATATATACTTATTTTCGCTGAGCTAGTCTTTCATAAAGCTTAACCTTGTCTGTCTCGATACCAGTCTTGACACAAATAATTTAAATAAAAGTAGCTACGCTAATGATTGAAAAAATATCGTAAATTTAATACCAAACTATTCGTGAAATTACTATTACAGAAAAAAAACTTTAAAAATTTCATTTAAAAATACGTAATAATATAAGAATCATTTAATTTTTCAGACGGCCAAGCTCCGAACTGGTAGATCTTGAAAGTTTCAAGACACATTCGAGTGGAATTCCTGCACAATACAAGGAACCTCCTACGAGGTATTCTTCAGAAAGTCTAACAACAACTCAATCTGCGGAACCCGTTAACGAACCATCTCACACCAAAGAATCACAAAGAGAGGGCCATAGTCTTTCAAGTGGTGTCAGATTCCAAGAAATTACAGATGATTCCAAATTACCATTGGACTATAAGCAAACAACTACATACGATCAAGAAACCACTGAATACACGACAATGACAGCAATGGAAAAGGTTGCTTTAGATTTATATGCCTATTTGGCTGGAGAAAATTTAAATAACGAAATAAATCCATCAAGTGATTTAAATATTGATGCATCGACTGCAGTAGATGACGATGCTTGGACAACCGAGGTTATCAGCACAACCGAAGAAGAAACGACGCCGACTACGACGACTACAACGACGACGACGACCACGACGACCACAACCACGCCAGCCCCCACTACAACTACAACAACAGCCGCGCCAACTCGTCCTTCTAGGTTCAAGGGTCGTCCTGGTGCCCGGTCTCGCGCACCTGCTTCTACAAGCGCAGCCACTGAAGCACCACAGGAATCGTCTACGAGAGTACGAGGTAATTCTACGTAATATATGCATTAAGATTTCACATTTGCCTTTAAATTTGCAAAATTACGTTCTTTAAACAACCGTTAAAACAAATGTTTTGTATGGTTACCGCGTCTTGTGCACATAACAAGGCATTTGTGTTTGTTTCTTATTCATGTACTTACTAATTATATTTATGATTGCAAAATGAAAGCGAATTTTTTCCTATTCTTTCTTGTTGCTCTGCGATTTTTATGCGAAGTTGTAAAGTAGTTCAGCTAGTTGCAAAAGGGTATCGGAATGTCATTCTACCACTTTACTACTAGTTAATATTTTATGCAGGCAGTGGGTACTGGTAATGGTGTCTCCACATCTAGGTGGTCGGTATTATTTTATTCATTATTTCACTAGTGAAATATTAGTCTACCAATTAAATAAAAAAACAAGTTCAATGAAGGCTTCACTTTTATTTTAATTTCACACTTTGTATTCGTATAATAAACAAAGTACATAATTTGATTGTAACACCGAAATATTTTACAATTAACTAGAGCCGTTCAAATATTACGTATACAGATTTTTTACAATGATTTACCCCCACTTCATTGTCAGCAAAATAAGTAAAGCTCTTATCTATCCCCTTCTCATGCTTACGTAAACATTGTTCATTGTTTTCAATTGTCGGAATCTCTATGTGAGTTGCCTTGTGAGTAAAAATATAAATAATTACTGCTGACGTAAAAACCATCTAGAGCCCCTTCCCCCATGTCTTCAAAAATAATCAAAGCAGGACCCTCTACGGTTAATATATTTACGTAATACTTGAACGACGCCGTGTCAAAGTTTACTAAGTATTTTATTGTATAAGTTATTTAATGTCAAAGTCAAAGTCAAAATTCATTTATTTCAAATAGGCTTACTTTAGAAGCTCTTTCGAAACTTAAGTTTAATAATATTAAACTCAAGATAATGGTGATTATTCGAAAACTTAAAATTAAAGTTACGAGGGTTCCAAACGCACCTTGGTTCGAGAAGAGCCCACAACAAACTCAGCCAGGTTTATCCTTTTTTAGTTTATCACAACAATAGGTATATAAGTAGCCTGTCATGTAATACATTTCATTTCATTTTCAATTTAGTCATTTACGTAATCATTGACACTATAATATACGTTTAATAAAAACTTTGAACTTATTGAGAGACATGCCAGTGATTTCAATGTGTCGACTTCACGGCTACAGCGGCAGTCTATTACAAAATGTGGTGGTATAGTAAGTGAGCATTTGTTGACAGGTCGTTTCGGTAAGCCAAATGGGGCCAGGAAAGCTACCGCTGCCATAGCCGCAGAAGCTTCAACATCGGCCGCACCCGTCGAAAAACCAGCACAGGCTAAGGTTAGCATAGTTTTATTTAATACCGCTTTATACTATAAGCGATTTTTCTTGATGTTGTTGAGCAAAAAGCATGAGCGAAATTCTGCAATGCGAATAATGTATGTATATATTAATAAGTTGTGTTTTGTATATATCATTTAATCACTTGAATTATCATGTATTACAACAATAAAGGTTTACAATGTTGCGTTATTTACAACAACTCAGTTAGATTAAGTATCATCTACAAGTTGGATCTCGCCTATTCACTACTTTGGTCTTTTTTATCAACCTATTAAAACCTACCTTTTACCTACTGTGTAATATCCACCAGTAAGCACCGGATGAATTTTTTACATAAATCTAAATTTCATATACTATATCAATTAGCATATGTCATTGATAGTGATTTCACTAACTGACAATATTTCACGAAAAAAGCAATATTAAAAACATTTTTCTAAAAATATCTTATTGAATATACATAATATAATACTCTCATAAACTAGCACTTGTAAGAAAATGTAAAAAAATTGAGTGGCTCAGTTTAGTCATTTAATAGTTATTAAAACTATTAAAAATATATAGTATAACTAAAAATATTTGGTTAAAAAATCTTACAACTTACTTACGACTTTAGTAAAACCACAAAATAAATAATAGTTGAAGCTTAAACCTATTTTTTTAATAGGTAATCACACTAATATTATAAAAGCGAAAGTTTGTGAGTAAGTGTGTAAGTATGTTTGTACCACTTTTACGCTGCGGCTTCTAAAGCGATTTGACTGAAATTTGGAATGGAAATCTGGAAAAATCTATAGTTCCCGCGGGATTTGTGAAAAACTGAAATTCACGCGGACAAAGTCGCGGGCGTCCGTAGCATAGTAAACCAATTTTTATAGTAAAGTCATCGATCTCCTATTAAAAAGTGGATGCACAATCAGCGACTAAAAAAGCAAAAACGCAATAAACGTCCCCACTCAGAGTGCCAAACACAACTTCTTGACACTAAATTCAAGTAGTCGCATTTGCAAATTTAACCTTATACTCTATCCTTAAGGTTGAATTTGCTATGAATTTTAACTTTCATTGAATGCAGGCCTATAATTAAAGGCCTTTAGGTGTAATTTTCTTTACCAAAAATTGTAAAACTGTCAAAGCAAAATTGGCCAGTTTTTAAGTGAAATTTTCTTTAAGATTGTACCTCCTTTTATCAAAGAGGTCAATGAGTAAATTACATACAATAAACTCATAGGTTTTTCAAAACTGAACTAGATGGCGTTTATGGATTTCGATAATTTTCGAAACGATAGCGTTTGTAGAAAGAAAATCGACGTGCCACATGGCTACAGGCCCTACTCAGTAATCGCTACAGATTAGTGAGCAGGTACTCGTACTCGTAAGTCGTAAGTCTGGAATGACGTCACTTATCGAGACATCTATCGAGATATTTCAAATTATGAGATTTACTACGTACAGACATAGATGGCGTTGAAAATTAAAATGTATCTTTGTAAGAGTTCTACATCGCGCTAATGATGTGTTTTTGATGTTACAGTATATATACGACAGACCTGTAAAGTTATGTGCGCGGTAGTAGTACGCTTTTCTCCACGATCGAGACACTTACCACGCAGAGGACGTTGACCTCCATTAGATGTATGGTGTCTCTTTCAAATTTTCAATATTCTCATATTTCATTGATATTTCTCTTTCACAACGAGAGCACATCTGGCTTGGGCCCCAGGTTGTGTCTCTGTTGTGGTATTACGGTTGTGTGTACCGTATCCTCTGATCGAAGTGGGACTGCAACTGCGTTTTGTATTTTTAAAGAAAAGCTTTTTAGAGGCACGTGCTTGATTGGTTTTCGTTACTTTTGACCTGGCTGAGGTAGATCTAATGTATTTTAATAATAGGTGCCATTGTTAGTCCAAGAGTAGGTAAAACTAAGAACTGTAGCTACAGTTTTACACACACGAATAGCAAATGTTATAAACAATTAAAGATTAAAAAGAAGGGGCTAAATTAAAATAAATAACTTCAAAACTATTGGTGTAATAGAATTTTCAAGGTTCCGTAGTCCACAAAGCACCCGTAGTTTCTGTCCGTCCGTCCGTCCGCGGTTTAGCGCAGAGACTATTGCTACTAGAAAGCTGTATTTTACCTTGAGTATGAACAATAATATTAATTAGAGCCGTGATTGCCTGCCTCTGATTCCTGAGGGTGTGGGTTCGAATCCGGTCCGGGGCATGCACCTCAAACTTTTCAGTTGTGTGCATTTTAAGAAATTAAATATCATGTGCCTCAAACGGTGAAGGAAAAACATAGTGAAGAAACCTGCATACCAAAATTTTTTCTTAATTCTCTACGTGTGTGAAGTCTGCCGCATTGGGCTAGCGTGGTGGACTACTGGCCTCCAAAATTACTTATAAAGTCATTATATTTATTCACTTTCATAACAAATGAACTAACTAAATGATATGCTGGTGTATAGTTTATTAGTATGTGCCGTAAAAGTGACTGTGAGAAGCAACAAAATCTTACCTGCTTTATGACCATTCTATAATAGAATGAGTAAACAAAGTTACTTTGATAGGATTACACGAAATCTGTATGGGCAGTAAGAACAATGTGAGCGAAGTAGGGAGTATTAACTATAGTCTGGCAAGTTCGTTGATGATATGCGAGCGACAGGGGGAAAGACTGCACGGGTGTTAAATCGTGCGGGGAGGTGCATCAGTCGTGCGTTTTTCATTCATCGCTACACGCCCCTCGGCCAGCGCGGACCATCAGGAGTGTTACGAACGAATTTGCCAAGATATAGATAATAAACTGCATCAAATTATGCATTAAGATATAATTATCTCCATAAAATTATGCATGCATATTTGTGTATGACTAGATTGGACCAACACCACTTGTAGACTAAGAGTCCGTGACCCCAGACCTTCATCATTTTATAAAAGCTGAAAGTTTGTCAGCTCATGCTCCTACCATAAGTAAATACGGTAGCAGATTTGGAAGGCATTTAAACTTTCTCCTTTGCAAAATCTTTGTTGGCTTTGCCATTATATTTATAAAAGTATTTCATAAGCAAAATAAATGTTTTTTTTCCACCATTCGAGAACCATCGGGAGTGTTACGAACGAAGTCACCAAGCTATAGTGAAAGGGAGTTAATTAATCCTGCACTCTCTGCCATGGTGAATCCATGGCATGTAAAATTTTGTCTCTTTGTCTACCTATGACAGTGTTGTATATTTGTTTCGTTTTACATTGTTAGCAGGCATTCGGGCGTCGCGGTCTCTTTGCCGGTCGCACTCGTCCCAGCAGTACCAGTGCTCCAGTTCAGGAGGCAGCAAACACGAATCCATCCTCTGAATCTCCTGTACCCAGGTTTGTTTCTTTTAATATATCTATTTCATAAATAAACGATTTTGATTCGATTAACAAACACATCAGTATTTATTATAATAATAGCGGACGCCCGCGACTTAGTCCACGTGGACTTACTACGAGTATACCACCATATTTTGCAATAAACTGTTGCTACAGCCGAGGAGTCCACTCATTAAATTACTTATACAATGAAGTTCATGGTAACCGTCGAAACGGCGTCGTTCATTACATAAGCATAGGGAGGTAGGGGGTATTTTTGATGACATGGGGAGGGGGCTCTAGATGGTGATAACGTCGGCAGTAGTTATTTATTTTTTCACAAATCCCGCGGAAACCATCGAATTTTCAGGGATAATAAGCAGCCTATATTTTGCTCAAGAGTCTGCACTATCTTCCAGTGAGCTTCCAAAGATTAGCCCGGACAAATAGACAAACATACAAAAATTTCAAAACAGCTTTTTACAAACCTTGCCCATATTGAATGGTGGCAAGAATACTGTCTACAGTTTTACGCTGGACAGCCAGGCTGATCCTTTGCCCAAGAAATGAACCAGCCCTTCTGTCACCAGTCGAAGCAACTAACCGCGGTGAAATAATTCGCAGATTTTTTTTGGCACTCTGGCAACTTGTCTTAACTGGCCATGTCTTAAGGGTCTCCACGGAAAAGGAATAAATATGTAACTCTCAGTCAGAGAAGCATACTTGTGCCACTTACCGGTTTCAGTTATTTCTGCTGCAGCTCCCGGTTTTGATTCTATTCCCCTAACACTTGATTCTATGACACGGTGCTAATGAAGCGTCCCAAATTAGGGCCCGCCCCATTTCCAAGGTGACCATCGTCAATCCATCAAGTCTCTTGCCATCATCCCGACTTATTCCTGATGGCTCGATTAGCGTAGGAATATTTGTGGTGGTAAAAGCCCTTTAAAATTAAATTATATAGTATTTCAGTTATTTGTTTTTGGTTTTAATCATCTCTTGTTTTTACCCAGGCCAAGACTTCGTCCAGGTCAGCGAAGAATCCCAACCACAACCACACCAGCCAGTTCATCTGCAGAAGTAGGAGAAACCGTATCTCCAGTGACCAGCGGGAACCCTTCCTCCGGTGAAGTGGTTGAAACTACGCCCAACCCTTCTAGAACAATCGGGTAACAATAACTTTTTTTATTCATAAAAGTGATATTGAAGTAATTACGGGTACCCCTCGGTTTCACTCGTGTATTTCTCGTTCTCGCGGGTGTAAGGGTATGAACTATAGCATGTTACTCGTTGATAATATAGCTCTCCATTGTTGAAAGATTTTTTAAAATCGGATCGGATATTAAATTTTTTTTTTTAACAACAAACAAATAATTAAACAAAGCCACTTACGTATTTATGATAGTCGCATGGATGGAGTTTTAGTGGATTTTTAAATTATTTTCATTTATTTTCGAAGTTAGTATTATACATATAATATGGAACCAGAGAATTATATTACCAGATCAGACTTGAGCCAATGTACAAGTTATAAATATGCAAATTGACTTACTCCCACTCGAACTCGGGACTTTCTACATAAAGGCCACATCACATACCTTCAAAGAGATTGCTTGAATTTCGGAAATACAAAATTCTCGTGCCACAGTGTTAATTGACATAACTATACTCCTCCGAAACGGCTTCAACGATTTTTATGTAGTTTTAGATGTATACCCACCGCTTAGGTTATATAATTTTTATACCCTTAATAGTCTAATTTTTGTTTTTTATTTTTTGAGACAATTTCAGGTCAGATAGGTTTTTATAAGAAAGTAGCAAATGCTTCATGTTTGTGTTTCCTCTGGCAGTCGTAAACCTGGTGCAAGGCCTGTAGCTCTGCGCCCAGGACCAAGGTTGAACATCAGGCCCAGTTCTCGCTTGAGGCCTGGCCTGTCAAGTGCAGCGCCGACAGAGGCCGCTTCTGAGGCCCCAGTGGCTGAGACACCAGCGTCCGAGGCACCTGCAACTGAATCTGACGCTGAGGTTTGTGTTGTATTTTATAACTAGCAGATACGCCGTGATAGCCCAGTGGATATGACCCCTGCTTCCGATTCCGGAGAGTGTGAGTTCGAATCCGGTCCGGGGCATGCACCTCCAACTTTTCAGTTGTGTGCATTTTAAGAAATTAGATATCACGTGTCTCAAACGATGAAGGAAAACATCATGAGGAAACCTGCATACCAGAGGATTTTCTTAATTCTCTGCGTGTGTGAAGTCTGCTAATCCGCATTGGGCCAGCGTGGTGGACTATTCGCCCTCTCATTCTGAGCGGAGACTCGAGCTCAGAATGTAGATCCAGAGGTTACCCCTCTCAAACTGTCATCATCATCATTATAAACCCATATTCGGCTCACTGCTGAGCTCGAGTCTCCTCTCAGAATGAGAGGGGTTCCGCCAATAGTCCATCACGCTGGCCCAATGCGAATTGGCAGACTTCACACACGCGGAGAATTAAGAAAAATCTCTGGTATGCAGATATCCTCACGATGTTTTCCTTCACCGTTTGGGACACGTGATATTTAATTTCTTAAAATGCACACAACTGCAAAGTTGGAGAGTCTCAAACTGTACATAATTTATAATATAATATCATAGATGGTCCTTGTATTACTTTTTATTTCGATATCATTAAAACAGAGACAGCAAACAGAGAGGCTTGCTTCGAGATTAGCTTTTAAATACATAAGCCTCAATAGCTCAACGGTAAGAGCACATCACCGAGGGGTGGTGGTTCGATCCCCGCCTATTGTCTATAGTCGTACCCACTCCTAGCACAATCTTTTGATGGCAAGTATTATTTTCTAAAAAAAAAAACGGTCCATAACCAACAAATAAACAGATAAAATTGTGTAATACAAAAAAGTCGAATTTCCTATTTTAAGTAGGTAATGGAAATTCGACTCTTTCAGATATTGTAGATACGTATATTTGTATAACATGTATACAATACAAGTACTGTCCAAGTGGTTGAAAGTGAACCAAGGGCAGCAACTTTTAATTTACGATTGAGTTGTATTGAAGAATGTTGTAATAACAGAATAAAATAAATATCTAAACATCATTTTATTTGCGAGAAATAATCTGTTGAATACTGTGACGACAGTATACTTTTGACCATATACTCAAGTTACGCAAGTTATATATACGCAAGTTTGTTGATGACACTCCCATGATTTTCGGTCGACAGGGGGGAAAGACTGAGCGGGTGTGAAATTGTGCGTGCGGGGAAGTGAGGTGCATCAGTCGTGGGTATTTCATTAGTCGCTACACGCCCCGGCCCGCGCGGACCATCGGGAGTGTTACGAACGAATTTGCCAAGATATAATAATCTCCATCAAATTATGCATGCATATTTGTGTATATGCATGCATAATTTATGGTAGTCATACACCAAGATTGGACAAACACCACTTATAGACTAAGAGCCCGTGACCCCAGACCTTCATCGTTTTATAAAATCTGAAAGTTTGAGCTCATACTCCTACCATAAGTAAATACGGTGGCCAACTATGGAGTTTGAACCCTGGTGGCTTTGGGAGGTACCAGATTTGGAAGGCATTCAAACTTCCTCCTTTGAGTATGCTGCAAAATCTCTGTTGGTTTTCCCATTATATTTATAAAAGTATTTCGTAAGCAAAATAAATATTTATTAACATCTTTATTAGACACATATCAATTACAAAAAAAAGCATTATACAAATTACAACCGTAAGGCGACTTTATTACTAAAATTGGTCTTAGATCATATTTTTAGTTTCTGTTACGATTTTGATACTATATTCTTTGGTTTATATTTTTACAGGGTTCAGTGCCAACCCCAGCACCGGAACAACCTCGCGGAGTGTTGAAACTTCGCAATCGTCTGCAGGTATCACCTTCTCCCAAACCTCGAGTAGCCGTTACGCCGCCAGCGCGTCGCCCCAACCCTCTTCTGAAGAAGAGATTACCTTCTACTGTGGTATGTGTACCCTTCTGACTTTCAAGAATTCTTTGCGTTAATCTGGATCCGTTTCTTATTATAAAGCTGGGAAGTTAATGACTATCTTGTGTCTAGTAAATCAATTTAGCAACGTATTGCAGTTGTAATGAGACAGTCATCTATTAAGATAATTATAAGACTGACTGAAAGCTGGTCTGCATATAAAACAAAACTTTTATCAAAGTACCATTTAGTATAGTTAATAATAAAAAAATTAAATAGTTTATTTCGTTAACATCAATCAGTAACAAATAATTAAATGCTAGAAGTCTTCTTTTAAGAGTTGTACACTCCTGTGACAGAAGAGTTAAAATGATTGACAAAACGTTTTTTTTCTTAGGCTACAACAGAAGCACCGAAGAAGGCGACAGAGTCGACAGAAGAGAGCACCAGTGCAGAGAAAAGTGAAGTTGAAGCTGAAACCGAGGCCGTAGCAGCGGAAACGACTCCCGCCCCTCCATTACGAGGACTTGATGCCCTCATTGCCAGGAGACGCGCCGCTGGGGTTGGCGCCAGGCCAGTCCGTCCCGTCAGAGGAGCAAGATCCCCTTGATAACGTTAACAAACCTTCCGTTAACTAAATCTACACTACGACAAAAACCGTTTGTTACAAAACTTTGAAAACGCAAACTCGTCTCGTAAATGTCCATATTGGACGTCTAGTTGCCTTGTTATGCACACTAAAACTACAATTAGCCATATAAATTGAATGTCGTAGTGTAAATTTAGCGTTACTCTATGACGACGGTCACCGAGAGAATTTTTAATGCAATCTGTTTAATCAAATTTAGTACTTTTAATATTTACATCAATAGTACTGTGCTGGTTTGTAAGTTCAATTGGAGGGACTAGAACTTCGCAAATGATTTTTCGTGTACTTTTTATTTCTCGGTGAAACATTTACCGCTCGTCATGTTAGTCAAATTATTCCCCAAACTGCTTAGATATTACTCTAATTCTCAGTTTTTTTTTAATAATTACTAGTTGTATGGTACCTTATATATAATTAGATTTTAGTTACTTATTTTTTAAACTGTTTGTAGTGTCCCCGACACGTAACCATTTTTTATAAAGATCTTTTCAATAATTTTAAATATTTGCATTATGTACATATTAGAAGTTAATTTTGTTACAAGTAGGTGTATATCCAGGGGTTGATTTTGGAAAGGAGCCAATTGCTTGGCAACCATAAACTTATAAACCAAATTACTAACCATCGAAATCCATTATAGTGGAGATATCCTAATCGCCAAAGTATGCCCATATTACTAGGGACGCTGTAAAACTTTAAGAAGAATGCTTTTCATTTATATAAGAAGTGGATTACGTCATCTATAAGCGTCGACTAGTTCCTTAAATAGTGAATATTGATAGTAATGACGATCTGATGACAAGCATCGGTGCTATTACTCTTCACCAGGCGGTTCGAAATCTACGTATTTATAATATAACTTCGATAACATATGCCGTTAGTATGTTTACGCCATAAACCAAATCACTCATTACTTTAACATTTCTTTGAATGTGTACCATATTACAAGGTATAACTTACTTAACTAAAGTTCATCTTAAATTCGGTAGATGTCTAAATGTTTCTTTAATTATTCGACATGATAGATGTATGTGGAAAACATCGACGATTTTATATACTCAATTATCTTTATTTATTATATTAAGTGGTCAAAATGTTTTAGGGCTTAAGTGAGATGGTTATTAATCTTTTCGATAATCATCAATTTCGCTAGAAACGTCTGTTGAAGCACTGATAGTTAGTGCCATCGTGATATGTTTTGTATCTTTCGTAAGTGTGATAATAAAATAAATAATAAGATAACGTTTGCTGTTGTTTTTATTTTTCCCCATTCTTATAATTATATATTAGTTTTATGTAATCATGTTGTTTTCCTGCTTGAGGTTTTCCCCTTGTATTTATAACTGGAAGATGGCTTATGTAATGATCAAATATTTTCAATATGTTTTAGTCAAAACTCTGATTAAATGGAGTTAATTTGATATTCATATTCATCATCATCATCGTCATCTTATCAACCGACGATGTTGTAGGGACTTCCAAACATCTCGATGTTAATATTAGTATGGTTTAATTTATAATTGGCAACTTTGACTTAAAATAATTAAGAGAATCCATTAAGGGTAACTTCAAATCAAACAAATAATTAGTAATGCTTTAAAGGCGACCACGAACGTAAAATAAAATATGGCGTAAGAAATTTACATAAGACTGGGTCAAACAAACAACTTATTAAAAACAAAACAAGATTGTTTTGTTATTAGTAGTTTTAAAGAGGCAAGAGGTTACAAAATATCGAAAACTGCTTGACTTAAAAAGATGAAATTTGTAGGGAAGTAGTACGAGTATATCCAGTAGACGTCCTAATAACAGATATTGCGCTAGGTCCGAATTAAAGAGGTCTAGGGCGGACAAAGTCGTCGGCGTCCTCTGGTCAAAGTGTGATCAAATGATCATGCAAAAAAATAAACGGTAACAAGTCATCAAAGTTATAAACGAAAAATCTATAGTAGTTATGATTAAGATATAAGTGAATGTCACGATCATTAACAGAGATTAAATAATACGACGAAAATATATTTAATCATGTCATGATAAAATAATATGATGCAAAGAGATTCGCAATATACTCACACGAGACCGTGTGTATATTCTCTTTGCGCACGGACAAACATTCATTCGATGGGTTCAAATACTCGTAACGTCTACGAGATAATTTAAGTTGCTTGACTGCTTCGCTCCGTCATCTGTATTGTCCCACCAGCCACCGAGTCAGTCAGTCGCTAACGCACCACGACACGATTTACACATAACCATTGCCACATACTTGAATACTGTAAGTACATCTTTCTTTATCGTCTTATCGTGCTATTAATATTTGTTTTACATCCATATTATCCATTTCTTTCTACACAGTTTTAGATTGTGGAACGATATTGTATTTTGATTGCAATTTATATTATTTAATGCTCGACCACGCCGGTGATTTACATTAATTAACAATCAACCGTTCATTTTTATCACGTTGAATAATTCTGTCTTTCTGTGTCGTGTACATATTTATTTTGTGCGATAATAAATGCAACAACGATTAAATAAAAAGTAATTTAAATAACATCGCCGATAAATAAGTGGTCTTCGATATTTAGGACGCCCAGAAAACACGTAAATATTAAAGAATCTTTGATATAAATTGTTACTATACAAATATTATTTTCCATTTTAATTCTATGACCTTAGATGTAGCTTTTGTTCTAATTATAGTTATCTAATAACGTTATCGTGGCGAAGAAATTTCCGATGAAATTAGATTTAATGATATCGTTAGGGAAGGTAGGCACATTATCATTTTTGACCAACGCGTGTTCTTTTGACTCGAGTTGAATTATTATATTATAATAAGTATTTTTTGTTTTTTTGTAATAACAGTTAAAACATGGTTCTCGAAATTAACTCAGTGCTGATAGTGGATGGTGTTGGAGCGAGATGCGCGGAAATTCTGAACTCACACAAGATCAAAGTAACTACAAAAGCGAAAATAACAAAAGAAGAACTGTTAAAAGAAATTCCTGTAAGTATCCACAAAGTTTAAAAAAGAATAGTTAATCATTTAGTTGTGGAATCTATTTAAATGGTTGTATTTTTTTTGTAGAACCACGAAGCTTTGGTAGTTAGATCCGCATCCCAAGTGACTAAAGAAGTATTGGATGCAGGGACTAAATTAAAAGTAGTAGGGCGCGCGGGAGCGGGTGTTGACAATATTGACGTCGAAGCGGCTGGTGCAAAGGGTATTGGGGTTATCAAGTAAGATTTTATACTGCATTTTTTTTAAATTTAAGGACCGGTTTTAGCACCTTCTACTAAGTGTCTGATAAATTCAAATAAAATTGAAGTGTCTGTCCGAATTTTTATAATAATTGTGCTTTCTCTTGTGCCATTTAAGTAATCCAACTAAACAAAAACGTTAACTACTTTATTTGAGATTTTCGTCTATCTGTCTGTTTTTGACCGGGCTAATATCTGGAACGACTGAACCGATTTTAATGGGACATTCACTGGAAGATAAAGGAGATTATTGAGCAACATATCTATTACTTTTTATCCCGAAAAAATACCTTTCTCTTTATTTTCCCTCGCGATTTGACTTAGGTAAATACTTTTAATTTAGTATTAGTTTATCTTTGTTTGTCTTGATAATATTATAGGTAGGTAAGATCGTAACGCAGTCAATGCACTCTTATCAACGCTATTGTAAATATTAATAACATTGAATCATTGAAAATATTGAATTAATACTAAATACTCGTAGGCTATTTTAAAAGACCTGCTGCAGGGCCAGAGGAGCTATGTATGCTATTATGACCCACCATGACCCACCGGCCACCACGTTACTCTAATGTGGGTTGGCGGGCTTAGAGTGAAGGTTAAATTCACTAATAACTATTCGTACTCTCCATGGCACGAGGCTGTAACGCCACCAAACCTTTCAACTTGAAATTTCTTAGAAGAAAAAAAAATGTTGTTTTTCATAGCCCGAAACCAGAATTGGTGATCCAAAACCACTCAATATAAAGAGGTAAAGTTTGTGGTGTTGTAGGGGTAATCTCTGTAAAATCTACTTAACTGATTTTGAAAATTCTTTTACCACTAGTAAGCCACGTTGTGAGTGTCATTGGCTATATTTTATCCCAGTATTCTCCCGGGAACAGGAACTACGCGGCCAATCGTGTTGATTAGTCGCGTATTGTTTCCATAAAAAGTGGGGAGTTAGAGAGGGTTCGCGATCGGTTAGCGGGAACAACTTGCGACATAAGGCGCTCGTCTAACGGTCGGCTTCAGCTTTTAGTGTGCTCGTGGTGTTCAAGCCGTCCGCATTTCTTGTTGTGTAATTCTTTATGGATAAGCAATTAAGCAGGCAGAGTGACTTGAGTGGAAAAGGGGAGTGTTAGATGACTGTCAAGGGATCCCTTATCCTTAAGTTCGTGACTCCACTCAAGATCATTGTCTGCCAGTCTAGGGTCTTATTTTGGTTAAAGTTTCATTTGTTAATCGAGTTGTCCTGACAAATATTGTGAATCATCATATTCAACTTTGTTCGATATTGATTTTCATATTTTTGTAATCCACATAGGCTAAAAATATAATTAAAATGTCTATTCTTTATCGTTTCTAGTGCTCCAGGCGCAAACGCTTTGAGTGCTTGTGAGTTGACATGCGGTTTGACTTTGGCGCTGGCTCGTCACGTGGTCCCTGCTTCTGCAGCTTTGAAGGAAGGGCGGTGGGAACGGGCGCAGTACACTGGCACTGAAGTGTTTGGAAAAACTATGGGCGTCATCGGACTTGGCCGGGTTGGAAGGGAAGTTGCATTCCGCATGAATGCATTCGGAATGAAGGTTAGTACTAATTTAGACAACATCATCATCATTACGGCCAATCAGCAGGTTAATAAATACCAGTGGCGTGCACAAGGTTTTTAAGAAGGGTAGGCACTAGACTTACAAATTGTAAGAAGTGGAAAATTCCTTCGCCAATACAGGTTTTACTTAATCCTCAGGGTATGTTTGCATCTTTGACGTATGTTAGTTGAAATATACGAAATAGAGTTTCTATGTTAAACGTCATCCGGTGTTTACTGGTGCATACTCGTATTACACAGTAGGTAAATGACATTTTGTCAATTTATTTGATGTTTATTTTAATAAGTTGATTATAAAGACCAAAATAGAGAATAGGCCAGCAGGTGGTCCAGAAGAATAAATCCACCAAACGTCAATAGAGATTTAATATTTTTCAATATAGACCGCGAGCCTGCAATGACCAGACTAATCGCATTTTAAGAAGGCTGACACTTTGTCAGCCTATTGGTTCAGTATTGGAGGTTGGAATGTGGTGGCTTTAAAAGATGGTTTCAAGGGCCCACACTCTCACGTCCAAGTTTAAAGAGTATTTTATTATATTTCCTCTGCATAAAAATATAAAAAATCTTGTTAATTTATAATCAATCATGCTTAAGCTTCGCGGCTTATCATTATCGGCTTATCTACCGAAAAACACGACTTCGTCCACGTGAACACCCTACCTCACCTACCCTACCCTGAATATCATATGGTTCTAAGCTACGTTTCCACCAATTTTCAGCCAAATCGGTAGAGCCGTTCTTAAATTATAAATAGTGTAACTAACACGGTAAGTGGCTCAAGTATGCCTCTCTGACAGAGAGTTACATATTTGTACCTTTTGCCGTGGAGACCCTTGGGCCATGGAGTCGCAGTACCAAAAAATTTTACCGTATCATTTTACCGCGGCTTGTTGCCTCGACTGGTGACAGAAGGGCTGGTTCATTTTTTGTACAAAGGATCAGCCTGGCTGTCCAGCGCGGAAATGCAGCCAGTATTCTTGCCACCATTCCACGTGGGCATGATTTGTATAGTAATTGGGATAAGTTAGCTTAA
Source organism: Bicyclus anynana (assembly GCF_947172395.1). Lineage (NCBI taxonomy): Eukaryota > Metazoa > Arthropoda > Insecta > Lepidoptera > Nymphalidae > Bicyclus > Bicyclus anynana. The sequence goes on from NC_069110.1 coordinate 6,105,930, forward strand.
GTTCCTTATTGTATTCTTTCTCAATAAAAAAAAAACTATCACGAACATATTAAGAGATTATGTGGCTACGAAAGACACCGAGTTAGCGAATAGCACAGCTAAGTGAGTAATCAGCAATTTCATGTGAACCGTTTCCTGTAGCCCATGTACCAAAACTGCGCTCTCCAGTGCAGAGTCGGCATTTCAACATCTAAGAACGTTAACGCTCTTCGAATTATATACACACCGCACGTCCGCTTTGCGATTCGTTGAAATCATGTTGAGACTTTTGCTAGCCTAGACTAGCCTTTATAGTGGTAGCTTGTGCGCTTTTTGTTCTCCGAGAATAGAGTATATTTGGCTGGTGGGAGGCTTCGGCCGTGGCTAGTTACCACCGCACGTACCGCCAAGCAATTTATCGTTCCGGTGTCGTGTAGAAACCGAAAGGGGTGTGGATTTTCATCCTCCTCCTCTCCTCCTAACAAGTTAGCCCGCTTACGTCTTAGATTGCATTATCACTTACCATTAGGTGAGATTAAAGTCAAGAGCTAACTTGTAAAGAATTATATATTATATAAGTATAGATAGAGTAGAGTCTCAATTTCCAATACAGTGAAATATCATAATAGAGTCTTAATTAGATTTGATAAATAGTTTCTAAATAAATAAGTTTCTAAAGTCGCCTAAAGTATAAGTTATTATGTATTCTGTGGTTTAAGAATATTAATATGTTACAAAATATTGAAATTATAAGAAAATAGGTATAATTTTGTTGGTTTCTTGCGAAAGAAAACATATTATGTATATATGAAAATTATTGCAGTTGCGAATAAGTCTATGTTGCTAACAAAGTAATATAACACTTGGTATAAATAGGTAAAGTTCATGAGGTCGTAGGAAGTAATTTTTGGATATACTGAACCAATTTTAAAAATTATGTTACCGATAGAAAGCCTCGTTTTCGTGAGTGGTGTAGGTTATATTATTCTTGTACTAACGGACGCCCTGCGAATAATTTGTGTAAGTTTTCATCACCATTTCATCATCATCATCATTTTCAGCCGATGGACGATGGACTGCTGGACATAGGCCTCTTGCATGGACCTCCAAGCATAACGATCTCGAGCCGCCAGCATCCAGCGGTTTCCTGCAATCCGCTTGATGTCCTCGGTCCATCTAGTGGGGGGTCGACCAACACTGCGCTTTCCGGTGTCGCCATTCTAACACCTTGGGAACCCAACGTCCATCGGCTCTTCGAACTATGTGGCCTGCCCATTGCCACTTCAGCTTCGCGACTCGCTGAGCTATGTCGGTGACTTTGGTTCGTCTGCGGATCTCCTCATTTTTGATTCGATCACGCAGAGAAACTCCAAGCATAGATCGCTCCATCGCCCGCTGAGTGATTTTAAGCCTTCTAATGAGGCCCATAGTTAGCGACCAAGTTTCGGATCCGTATGTCATCACTGGCAACACGCACTGTTCGAAGACTTCTGTCTGTCTGACTTGTGACTGTCATCACCATTTATTTATCATTAAATTTTACATATTAAAAATGTGATAGTCACTGTATTTATTATTGTGTAGATAACTTGAAAAAAAAATAACACAAAAATTAAAATGCGAAAAATAAACTCATTATTACGTTTAATTAAGTCGGTAGGTTTAATTGTTGTTACGGAGAGCCACTCTCACATTTCCATTTTACCATGAGTGATGAAAGTTGAAAGGAAGGGTTACTCTAAAAAAAAACAATTGTAAAAAGTCGCAGGGAAGCGAAATGTGGAATTTCATTTACTTTATTTATTAACATTATTTCTATGTAACCATTAAATTAATGCAACAAAGTAGGCCATTGAAGGTTTTCATCATCGGTTCGACTTCACAAAATTATGCTTACCGTAGGCAAATGCGGTTACTATAACCAAAAAAGGTTACTATAAAAACGGCTAAACCTTTTGTAAAAGTTTCAACCGCATATTAATTCTCATACGGGTGAAATTTTTAACTCCATAGTTTTCAAAATTCTCTTTTATATGTTATCCAAACGTTTAGAGACCATTTTTCAAAAACATGAAAAATGCCTGACTTTTTATTTCAGAAAAAAATTAACCCCTTTCAACTCTTTAGGGGTTGATTTCTTTATCTCCGTTACATTTCACATCCCAACGATAGTTTACCTATTAACGTGAACATAACTTGAAAAATAACAGTATGTTATAAAACTCAACCCCATAGGAAACAAATTTTTAAGATTCTTGTCTTATATTTAACCATTCGTTTGTAGACCATTTTTAAACACAAATTAGAAAAATGGTTAATTTTCAACATTATAAATTACGTGTTTTAAACTGAGCCTACTAGAAATAAATGAATTTTGAAATTTGAATTATCTTTAGTCAATCACCGTGAACATAACGGGAAATATCACACATTTTCTAAAAAAAAAATTCAACCCCTATTCTACCCCGTTGGTGTGGAATATAATTTTGAAATTTTCGTTTATATTTCAACCAATCATTTATAGACCTTTTATCAAAAACGTAACTTGAAAAGGCTTGTTTTTTATTTCAACCCCTTTCAACTCTTTAGGAGTTGAATGTTTTATCCCCATTACATTTCACATTCTATCGATAAAAACTTTTAATTTTTTACAAATATAACTCGAAGAATGGCTGATTTTTATTTATAGCAAAATTTTAACCTAGGGGTTGAATTTCAAATGTTCTTGAATACATTTCGTATTGTTTTCACGTAAAAATTAAGGATTGTCCAAACTTTCACCCCCTTCTATTTTTATTTTAGGGGCAAAGAATAACTCTGTTCCAAGGTCCCGTTTACCAAAATTCATTTTGATCGGTTCAGCCGTTTATCTGTGAAAATGTAACAGACAGACAGACAGACTTTCTTCCGCATTTATATTTATCTATACTAATATTATAAACAGGTAAAGTTTGTAAGTTTGTAACATTCTTTGTAAGGGCAATGTTTTCTGTGGTAAGGGGTAATCTTCGGAACTACTCATCCGATTTTAAGAATTCTTTCACAAGTGCTACAGGCTATATTTTATATTGGTATCATATATATTAGCAGAGTTATCACAGTTTTAGTCATACAGGTCGGACCGAAACTTCTCTTAAACAGACTTATTCGCATGCGCTGCATTAACCATTGTGTAAAATTGAAATCAATGTATGGAGACTTTGTGTACCTTTAAAAGTTCTATAAAAAAGTCCACGACACCATATATGTAACTTTTATGTATTAGCAGTTATAGTAGCCTTTTGTGTTTTAAATAATATAAATTTTATATACCTAGGTTTACGTCATTATTTTTACAACTAAACTTATTTCCTTATCAAAATAAATTATTTAATCATCACAAGGATATTATAGAGATAGGATTTAACCTTTACAGTATGTTAATTAGTTTTATAGTTTCGGAGATAATACAAAATTTCTAAAAGACAGAAATGCCGTTATATGACGCCCCGAGGTTTCAGTTACGTAGTAGCCGTTCCCGTGATCAAACATAGCCTATGATACTCACAAAAAACGTAGCTTTTTATTGTTAAAAGAATTTTTCAAATCGGTCCAGAGATTACCCCCAACAACCACACAAACTTTACCTCTTTATAATATTAGCATAGAAGTCCCTATTTCCCTTGGTCATCGCACCAGGCAATGGGCTGGACCGATTTTGCTAAGGGTAGGGGCAGGGTAGTGATAGGATAGGGGTAGGGTAAGGGTAGAGTAGAGGTAAGGTAGGGGTAGGGTAAGGTTGGGTAGGTTGAGGTTGGTAGTAGGGTAAGTTAGGGGTAGGGATGAAGTGCACATAAGTAAAAGCGAACCTTGACCGGGTCCGCTATTGGATATAATATTTTGAAATATGGGTTGAAAGTTGACATCGATTTTTACGCGTACGAAACCGCGGGCGTCCGCTAGTTATTTGTAATATCATTTATGCCACAAATTTCATTTAAGAAATTTGTGGGGCGCAAAAATTAACTTTCAAAAGGTGTTTGAACCCTGTTCAGGATAAAAATATCTCGCACCTTATAGTATTACGTGAAAATTACGTTAGCGTGACATAGAAATGAAAATTGCCATCTAGTGACGGCGCAGAGTACTAACAGAAATTAAGCCGTAGCATGGCAGGGTAGTGATAGGATAGGGGTAGGGTAAGGGTAGAGTAGAGGTAAGGTAGGGGTAGGGTAAGGTTGGGTAGGTTGAGGTTGGTAGTAGGGTAAGTTAGGGGTAGGGATGAAGTGCACATAAGTAAAAGCGAACCTTGACCTGGTCCGCTATTGGATATAATATTTTGAAATATGGGTTGAAAGTTGACATCGATTTTTACGCGTACGAAACCGCGGGCGTCCGCTAGTTATTTGTAATATCATTTATGCCACAAATTTCATTTAAGAAATTTGTGGGGCGCAAAAATTAGCTTTCAAAAGGTGTTTGAACCCTGTTCAGGATAAAAATATCTCGCACCTTATAGTATTACGTAAAAATTACGTTAGCGTGACATAGAAATGAAAATTGCCATCTAGTGACGGCGCAGAGTACTAACAGAAATTAAGCCGTAGCATGATACTGCAATTTGATATTTTGTGTGTTTTAAGTTGTGTTCAAGGTTATTTAAGGTCTAGTAAATTCATAAACTAAGGTTCAACAATAATCGGAAATTAAAATAATGCTCATCTTGATCCCTCGAAGATGATTTTTTTAGTTTTTAAATATCATTCCATTTCGTATATTTGTCATTTATTTACAATTTTTTATATCTGTAACTTTAAAAATGAAGGATTTGACAAACAATATAAGTTTGTAAACCCCTTTTTAACCCCCTTCTATTTTTATTTTAGGGGCAAAAAGTAGCCTACGTTCTGCTCCAAAATATATTACCAATATACCTAAAATTAATCTTGATCGGTTCAGTCATTTAGCCGTGAAAAAGTAACAGACAGACAGACTTACTTTCGCATTCATATCTTGAGTACGTGGGTGGGACCGCAATTCGTCGGCTAATATCAAATAAGAATATTTGAAAGATTTAAAAATTACGAGGCTTTACGATAAACAGCAAAATTCAAATCTTCTGTTTACGAAAACAGAAAGTTTAGATGTTTCAGATTTAAGAGTGTGCAATATGTAATTTGGTGGTTACAAATGGTTCTGGATCTCAGATTCTGGAAAAGTTAGGAGCCTGATATTTGGGTAAATGATATTTCAAAGTGTTAGCTTCGTTATGACTATACAAAATACACAATTTGTAAACTTTTATCGATAGTTTATTTATTTGGAAAATACATGTTTTGCTCACATTTTGCTTTCAATCGCAGGAAAGCAAACTTATTTTCTTAATTTTTTGTTTTGTATAGAAAATTAGGTATATATCCTGAACATGGCCATTTTGTTTTTCGTTATGTTGTTTAATTTACTTGCAATTAGGTAAAAATTTTGGCGCTCACGTCATAAAATTTGCGTCGCGCGTCAACCGCTCCGTGCTTTTTTCACGTGAAAGTCATAATTCGGCGTCTCGTTTGCGCTTCAAATTTTATCCATATCAAACCGACGCGCTGCGCGCTCTTAACACCTATACTCGTACCCACTTTAGCTTTTCCAGTGAAGTGAAAAGTCTGTCTCTTAGGCAACATTCCACTTGCTCAAAGTAACTTAAGTTATCTGTTCATTAAATACGTTAATTAATTGCAAAATAATTACCATATTACCCATAGATTTACGATTCGGTACAAGTATATAGACAAGACAAGAGACGTGATAGCCCAGTGGATATGACCTCTGCCTCCAATTCCGGAGAGTGTGGGTTCGAATCCGAAAACACCTCCAACTTTTCAGTTCATTTTCAGAGAATTTAAAGGTACAGGTACCAGACGCTGTGAGGTATTGATTGATTGATTTTTTCACCATCAAGTAAAATGCTTAGCATATAACACACAACCAACTAGGCTGCTAAGCGATTTATTATCTAAATTCTATAAAATATACAATGTCTGTTTTCCTGTAGGTTGTCAGCTATGACCCGTTTATACCTGCGGATGCCTATGGCAAAGAATATGGAGTTCGTATGGAGCTAAATGAGATTTGGCCAGTAGCTGATTATATCACTCTTCATATGCCACTTAATGACGACACCCGCAGTAAGTATTGGTTTCGACACATTCTAAAGGTGCTCATAGACATTAGACGGCCTCCGTGGCGCAGTGGTATGCGCGGTGGACTTACAAAACGGAGGTCCTGGGTCCCGGGAAAATCACAGTCGATCCCCGGCTGGGCCGATTGTGATTTTCTTAATTGGGCCAGGTCTGGCTGGTGGGAGGCTTCGGCCGTGGCTAGTTACCGACAAAGACGTACGGCCAAGCGATTTAGCGTTCCGGTACGATGTCGTGTAGAAACCGGAAGGGGGTGTGGATTTTCATCCTCCTCGTAACAGGTTAGCCCGCTTCCATCTTAGACTGCATCATCACTTACCATCAGGTGAGATTGTAGTCAAGAGCTAACTTAGACTTGAGCACTCACTTGTAATGAGCATTCGTGCGGATGTTACATTACAGAAAACTACGAGAACATTTTGTTGAGCATTCTATAGAGCGTTCTAGCGAGCAGATTTGCTTGGAATGGGATACATCGACGAGACGTTCGCTTGGCTCGGCTTGTTGTTCAGTTCAAATATAAAAACGGCGTATGCTTGTGAATGCTCAAGTCTATCAGCACGTATACATAAAAAGTAATGTGTTATTAGTAGTCGATTTAGCTATAAAAAACCGCAAGTATAACTCGCCCATCGATGGTTCCGTACATTATAAAGAGTTCAGGAATCGAATTTCAGATCCTTGTATACGGCAGATTTAATTACAAATATATAGTTTTGTGGGAGCCGCCTCAGTGAATATGACCTCTTCCTTCAATTTGGAGGGCGTAGGTTCGAATCCGGTCCGGGGGCATGCACCTCCAACTTTTCAGTTATGTGAAACTGGCAGGCCCTGTAGTGATCCATAGGCTGATAATGATGATTCATCACATTAATAATATAAAGGCGAAAGTTTGTGTGTGTGTTTAAGTGTGTATGTATGTTTGTTCCTCCTTTACGCTGCAGCTTGCAATTTCATTTGGTTGAAATTTGTAATGGAAATGGTCTCTGGAATAACAAATATCCCGAAAAAAAATCCCACGGGCGTCCACAAATACATATAATTTAAACATTAATTGCAGGCTTCATCAACGCCGATGTGTTGAAACAGTGCAAGAAGGGAGTCAAGATCATCAATGTAGGCCGCGGAGGACTAATCAATGAACGTGATTTACTAGACGCCCTGATTTCCGGACAGGTAAAGTTTATACCATCGATTCCCAAAGTGGTTCAGGTGGACCCACAGGGGTCTACAGAAGACTTCGGGGGGGTCTACGTTGACATGACATAAAAATGGGCGCTTACGATTCGTAAGCAGGGGTCCATGAAAATTTAACTGGTTTTAGTCCGAATGGGGAGTTTTCTAAATAAAATAATTGTGAATTGATTACTTCCTTGTGCTATAAGTAGATATCAAAAACTAAAGTTGCCTGTTTTCATCCACTCACAGCACAGGCAATTAATTAATTAACTACGTCAATTCTCACTATTTAAAAATAAACTGTTATATTCGTGGTAACTGTTCATTAAGCTGCAACGAAAACTTCCATAGGTGAATCTAATCAAATTTTTTGTCAAGTTTTGGATATAAGCAGGGGTCTACCGGAACCAGTTAAATTAGAAAGTGGTCTAAGAGAAAAAAAAGTTTGGGAACCTCTGATCTATACCAACCTTCACATTGAAAGCTGGAAAATCGTTGCCTCGTTTAGACTGATCTAGGACTCTCGCTAACATACAAGTTTCAAGAGCAACATGTGGTTATGTACATATTTGGTGTATGCGTGTATGCCTATACATAGGTGTTTATAATTTGTATAGGTTGGTACATTTATAAATAACTACAGTTATGGTATGTCACAAGACCAGTATACGTCTAGACGTCTAATTACTACTATCGGATAACTTGTTTTCCTTACGTCCAATCTTAATTAACCAATTAGGTTAATTAAAATCGGTTTACCACGAGTAAATGAGTAAATTCTAATATTTTAAATGTTAATGTAATTTGGTATGTCTGTTAAGAGGCGTTTGGAAAATTCTTGGCCAGCCAGGAAATTTCAAGCTACACTTTTTTAGTTATTTTATTTTTCAACATATTATTCTTCTGCTCAGGCAGTTAGGGAGACTGACTAGCCTCCTCTTTACACCCTTACGTTGTTTACTATGCGACTAAATGAAACTAAGCCAATTGGGTGCTTTTGTATGCCTCAGATTTGGCGCGCTAGTGACATACACTAGATCATAATTATAATAGAAATAACATGAATAGTTTAAAAAACTAAATAAACACGCTTGATACCCATATCATAGGGGTGAATATCAAATAGCCTGTCCGCCATCTTGGACGTCCGCCATATTGAATTTAAGTCAAGTGACAATTTTTTTCGTATTCCTGACAGCAAACCCTTTCATTTGATATCCATATCATGGGGTGGATTTCAAACAACCAGTCCGCCAACTTGCGGAGGCCGAATAATTTAAGTATTCTGCAGATATCATTGTTCTCAGCTGCTTTACAAAATTTCCAGGTCAGCGGAGCGGCTCTCGATGTGTTTGAACAAGAACCACCCACTGATCCATTGACTTGGGAAATTATCAAGCATCCTTCCGTATTGGCGTCTCCTCATCTTGGTAATATTTCTCATTTTTTTAACTTCATTTCTGTGATCATACCTTTGCTGATTCCTTCTGATCCTGAGCGAATGAAAGGGAAACGCTTCTGTTGAAATTAAAGCGTTAGTTGTAATAATTGCTGCAAATATCATCAATACCAGCTGATTGTCCACTGTCCTTAAGAGAGACCTAAGTTTACTGCTGAACATAGGTCAACGATTTCGAAACAATACGATTCTGCCTCTGTAGTCAAGTGGCACTACGATTCTCTTTCTACGATCGTAAACGCTTCGAAAAGTAGAAAAAAATAGGAATAACATTTGTTATCGACAGGTCACGTGATCACGATCTGTCATTCCCATACATTTTTCTAGTTTTCGAAGCGTTTGCGATCGTAGAAAAAGAATCGATGTGCCACTTAGCTACAGGGACCGAGCCGCTAGCATCCACAACTAAATAGATCTAGATTTTTTCTTTCGATAGTTTAGCGATTGTATTTATATGTACCCAACTAAAAACTTTTACCCTTAGAAATTTATCGAAGTAAGTATTTTCGTCATCGACATGGTTTTCTTAAACGATGACTCCCTTAATTGATGTCTTCATATCAACACCTTGATCGTCTAATAAACCTTTACTGAGTGTAAATCGCCATTTAATTTGGTACCGACCATCAGTTTTCAAACTTTGTGCCTATGGAAGAGACTAAACTTTAAATCATTAAGTAACTTGCATTTCAATTAATCGCAATAATTATTTCTACTAATCTTTATCAAGAATATTTGCCGTAGTTCAAAATATTCAGAAAAGAAAGAAGATTTAGGACTTCATTAGGTACTATGATATTATAAAACTAAAATTAACATGAATAGTTTAAAAAACTAAAAAACACTCTTGATATAATGGGGGTGCTTTTCAAATAGTCTGTCTGCCATCTTGGACGTCCGCCATATTGGATTTAAGTCATGTGTTTTTTTCACATCATTTTTCGTATCCATATCATGTGGGTGGATTTCAAACAGCCGGTGGATTTCTTGGTGAGGCCGCCATATTGGAATTGCAATGACTGTCTTAGCTAGTCATGTATTGTCATCAGAACTCAGAGCGTGTGCAAAATTTCATCCTAATCTAAGACTGGGAAGTGGGTCAAATTAAGAATCCACGATTTTCATACATATAGTTACAAGTGAAGCATAAGCGTGTTAGCGTGTTAATTACACCTCAATTTTTCCTTTTAACTTAATTTTGCTTGCACGACTATAACTTTATATATTGTTCTAGGTGCATCTACAAAGGAAGCTCAGATTCGTGTGGGAGAGGAAATCGCGGAGCAATTAGTGAATCTGGTTCAACCCGGCTCGTATTCAACTCCACTCGCAGAAGTAACACGCATTTTGAGGAATGCTTAATTCTGCATCTATATATTATAGAGGTTCCTCTCAGAATTAATTTAACATATCTCTCTTACCGCTTGTTAAAAAAAGATATTAAAATGAATTTTGCATGCATTTATATTACCTACCCTTCTGTTAGGAAAATAATGTTAGGTATTTATGAAAATCGTTATAAAGTGTTGAATACTTTGCATTTCTATAACTATTTTTAGGTATATTTAGAATAGTGATTCTTTTAAACTATTAAGTACATTGAGGGCTAGTTTTATCAGCTAAAGTACGTATGTAGTCTTTGCTTGGATTTTTTAAGCACATTAAGTGTAAGTAAATTTAGTAACAGGTGGCCATAATCACCGTTGGTATTAATTTCTAAAGATTATCTCACCTTGTATTTGAAGAATATTTATCGAAGCAAGACTGTTTGATGTATTGATTGTGCCTACATGCAACAGAACTTGTGTTCTTTCTTTCTTGCTAAATAAAAAATTACTTTTTTATTTTTTGAATTGTTTATCATTTTTGTCTTTATGAAATGCCTTTATGCATAGTGTGTGTGCCATGATAGCCCCTGTCTTCGCATCGAAGGGCATAGGTTCGCATCCGGTCTCCTCTAACTTTTCAGTTATGTGCATTTTAAGAAATTTAGGTTTAGACACGACGTGGTCTCAAATGGTGAAAAAAACATCGTGAGTAAAACTGCATACCTGAGAATTTTCTTAATTCTCTACGTGTGTAAAATCTGCCAATTGGACCAGCATGGTGGACTATTGTGTGGATTAACCTCTTTCATTCTGAGAGGAGACTCGTGTTGAACAGTGAGTCAAATATGGGTTGTTAATGATGATAGTGTGTGTGTGTGTGTGTACCGCAAAAGGGAAAACTGGTTGTAAAATGTACATAGAGGAGTATGTTATTACCTATGTACGGTAGTGAAAGTTAAGTAAGCCAGAAACGCATAAAAGTAAAATAAATGCAGTAGATATGAAATGGAGAAACAATGACAAAGTAACAAACTGCGTAATAAGAGAACTTTGCGTAAGAAGGAATGACTTAAATCTAGAAAGGTAAAAGGTAAAGGACGAAAGGAGTTAAATAAGGCAAGGATGAATGAAAATTTCAGAAAGGGAAGGCCAAGGTGAATGTTCCTGGATTAAATCCTGGTCATTATCAAAAATGCCAGCAGGCTTATTCACGATCTTCGACGTATGCTAGTTAACATATACGAATTTGGGATTCTATGTAAAAATGTCATCTGGATATCACACAGTAGGTAAATGACATTTTGTCAATTGATTTGATGTTCATTCTAATAGGATGATAATAAACACCAAAATAGTGAATAGGCCAGTTGGTCAAAGGCCGACAAACTTGTATAAATGGGCTGATGAGAATTAAAGATGCTAGGGAGGTATGCAAGGATCATAGCAAGTAGAAGGACGTGGTCTTTGAGATGACGCGTGATGATATGTAAATGTATGCATGGATATTCATCGATATTTTTCCTTTCTATGAAGATAACTAAAGTCATTGACATAGCTCAACGAGTTGTGAAGCTGAAGTAGCAATGGGGGGAACATAGTTCGAAGAGCCGATGGCGACCCCACACTAGCAGCGCAGTGTTTGTCGACCACCCACCAGGTGGACTGATGACATCAAGCGAGTCGCAGGGATTCGCTGTATGCGGGTGGCTCAGTATCGTGATGTTTGGCAGTACCTACAAAAGGCCTATGTCCTGAGTGTGTGTCGTGGACGTCCATCGACTGATATGATGATGATGATGATGATACTGATGAACCAAATATCTATATAGTTTGTAAAAAATCTGTTGTACATTGATTCGACAGGATATATTAGATAGGAAACTAACTATGCCCATTTGATTCTTTATCGTATTGTAATACAATTACAGAATAGCAATTTATCATTTTGTAACGCTCCACTTTAATAGAAAGGTTGATTGGTCTAGTTGTTATTGTACAGTAACAAAACGAATGCATTTTTAGGTTAATTAGAAATAGCAACATAAAGGACTAAAAATCAGAGGCTTCATTGTTGTTTATACATAAATCAGTTTTCAGTAAGTGTAATGGAAAAATTAAAACACGAAAAAAAAAATTAAAATTATTTATTAAAATTACTTATACATAATTTACAAATAGTAGATATAGATTTTTTTCTAATTGATCGGAACTAATGAGTGTAGAGTGATGTATCTGATGGCGTTAACATCACTCTGGTGACACGGAGGGGTTTGGACGGATGTCGGATTGTAGGAGGGATTTGTGGTTGGGTGGTTAGCTCAGTTGCCACCCCGTCTGGAGAACGTCCTTCCGGTCCTCGCTGGAGGCGAAGTGGTGTCGTTCTGTTCTTCAGGTTCCGCTTCCTGGACCGACCTTGAAGATGCTGCAAATTAAAAAAAGAACATAATATTATGTGAATGATCATATTGATATTATTCGTCATAATCTGAGAATACAGGCAAGACACAGGCCGCTTAGACGAAGATAGAAAATTAATCCCACTGAAATTCATCGTTGTATCAGCCAACGCATTATTCAGACCCAGATATAATCATTATCAACCCATATTCGGCTCACTGCTGTGCTCGAGTCTCCTCTCAGAATGAGAGGGGTTAGGCCAATAGTCCACTTCGCAGGCCCATTGTTGGCAGACTTCACACACGCAGAGAATTAAGAAAATTCTTTGGTATGCAGGTTTCCTCATGATGTTTTTCCTTCGCCGTTTGAGACACGTGATGTTTAATTTCTTAAAGCTAGCATAAAGGCATGCACCGGACCGGATTCGAACCCACTGCCTCCGGAATCGAAGCCTGAGATCCATTGGGCTAGCACGACTCTATGGGCTATTTATGGTTTCAATTGAGTACTATTAGATATAAATCCTAATAATTTATAAATGGACTTAACTTCTATATGATCTATGATAATCAGGTTAAAAAGAGTGAATCTGCTAAATATGCGTGTTTCGAAGCGTGCATAAATTAAACCTCTTCATTGCTTTCTTATATTCCTCAATAGTTCAACGATAAGAGCGGTTGGATACATCACCGAGGGGTGGCGGTTCGATCCCCGCCCCATTGGTCTATTGTCGTACCCCCTACTAATACATTCTTTTCTTTATATTTTGGAAGAGGAATAGGAATATTGGTCATATAAATAAAAAAAAAAGATATGAATGATTAGCCAAGTGTTAAAAATATAAACAGGTATGTATGTATGTTGGTGGATCTACGAGTACGAATAATATTTATTTAATAGCGTATTTACTATATTTAAAAGTTCAACTAGTTATCTAGATTTACCTGCTACAAAATATTTTAACCTGAATGATGAAACAGTGCCGTATTGCAAACACATAGCTTTACCAAATACTTAGTATGCGCAGAGAACCGTTAAACTATGTATTAACATAATAACTGCCACACCGAAACGAAATATTTTACCACAAGTTTTAACAAAACATTACAATACACTCCATGCCAATTTAAAATATCTTGCGTAGCTCAAGCAAAAAAATCATCAAGATTTATTTTAACGTATGGGTTACAAACAAAATTGTCCAAAATCCGTGGAGCATTTTGATAACTATCAATTTAATTTATGTGAGTAGCTTTATCTTGATCAAACGCTTAACTTTTATGTTTACGAAAATCCTTGATTCTGGTAGCTAACAGGGTAACTAGGTGATTAAAACTTCTGAGTGTAAAAACAAGATATCGCACCTCGCAATTTGTAGGCCATTGTGGCTGTGGCGTTATCTCGTTCCTGCCCAGAAATTTTTATTGCCAGGATTACAGGTAATAAAAATAAAGCTACCAGAATCAAGAATTTTCGTAAATATAGTTACGAAATATATCTTAAGTTGAGTCTCATAAAGATGTAGCTAAAACTTCACGGAAAATTAACTTGATAATAATAAATTGTAAAAATGCTCCTCGGATACTGGATTAAATCAACAAATAGAGATTTGTTTACAAACGATGATCCTTAGTTTCAATTTTAGTGGAACTACTAATGCCTGAATTGATAACATTAAACATGAATCGGTCCATTTGATTTGCGCCTTCTTTATCTATCACTTATCCTATCCTAACAGATTATTGGATTGGCGTGTGATGAATGAAGCAACTATGAAGATTAGACCACGGTTAGATAGCAGGGGATATCATGAAAGTCACCAGCCATTTAGTTTCATATCATACTCTTATCTATTAGGTATATAGCTAAGAGTAAAGAAAAGTACCGTACTAAGCTGTTGTAGGAAAATGGGCTAAAAATTTAAGAAAAGAAAACTGGCTCTCAATTTCAAGTGATGGACTTCATATCATCGTCAGACTATTTTATTGGATAGTCATCATCATCATCATTAACTTAACTGCTGGAAATAGGCCTCTTGCATGGACTTCCAAACACAACGGTCTCGAGCCAGCATCTAGTGGCTACCTGCAACCCGCTGTATGTCCTCTGTCCACCTTGTCGAAAAATATAACGCTTTCCGGTGCGGGATCGCCATTATTGCACCTTGGAATTCCAACGTCCTTCGATTCGCTCTTCGAATTTCTCCACTTCTTCATGAATGTCAGAAGTGGAGAAACATTGCATTGTACATCTATTAACGACAGCCACTCTATCAATAGTACGTTGGTTAAGAAGAAGAATACATGTAAATAAGAAGAATCATCATCATCATCCAGGTGCCCTCTTCAAACTGAAGTTTGGCGGTCAGATGGAGAAAACTTTTCAGATAACAAGAGATATTTTTCAGCTGTCTGTTATTACTCTTGGTCCACTCCTTAATATCATCTACCCATTTACGTCGCTGTCGTCCTTGTAATAACTAAGAAGAATAAAGAATTGAAACGTACGTCTTCCAAAGCGTCCTCTGCTTGGTTTGGATGGAGCTGGCGCCGGAGCATCTTCAGCCTTTGTTTCCCGCGTTGCTGTGTTGAATCGCTTCTTGCCTGGTGATGAAAAATTGTATAAATAAACTATAGTGGTATTATACAATAGTATTAAAAAGAAAAAAAATGTATTTTTGTAATAATAAAATAATATATCAACCCTCTCCTTTCAACATGAAAGGGGTTAGGCCAATTTAGTCCACCACGCTGGCAGACTTCACACATGCAGAGGATTAAGAAAATTCTCTGGTATGCAGGTTTCCTCACGACGTTTTCCTTCACGTGACACGTGATATTTAATTTCTTAAAATGCACACAATTGAAAAGTTGGAGGTGCATGCCCCGGACCGGATTCGAACCCACACCCTCCGGAATCGGAGGCAGAGGTCATTTCCACTGGGCTATCACGGCTCTTTCGGTATTTATTTATGTACTCGAACTCAACTCAAAAAGTACTGGACCGAGTTGAAAAATTACTACACCAATGGAAAGCTATATTATCACGGAGTAACACAGACACAGGTTATCTCCGCATTTCCGTGGAAATGAGAACTACGTGGGTGAAACCGCGAAACTGTGCTAGGTACAACTGTTGAATTTATTGACAATTCTTCTTGGTAGATTATTGTCTGGAGTGTAGAGTATAAGTCACAATAAATGTAGTATATAAATCTTTCAAAAGTGCTTGTAAGTGCAGCTATTTGAACCAACCGAATTTGTATTTGATGTGAAATTTATTGGGCACATATGTTACACGGTGAATAATACATCCCGAGTGCAATGTTGATGCATTAATAAACCCTGCGTACAATATTTTTAAGCCACAGGTTTGATATGCTGGATATCGCATTTAATAATAAAATTATGTTAAATTATGTCAACACAAAACCATAGGTAACGTATATTGAATAAATGAATGATAAATGATTCTCTTACTGAAATTGGCCTTGACCGGAGCTTCCGTTTGAGCCTCGACCTGTTGCTGGGTCACAGATGAAGAGCCGCCTTGACTTTTACCTAAAATTGTGATAATAATCAGCCACATTTATTATATTTGTTTCTGAGTCTATATCCTCTTTACGTAATCCTTATAATGCAATTGTCTGTTGACATTTCACGACTTAACCACTGAATCGGTTTTGATAAATTGGACGCTACTTTTATGTCGGAAAAATTCATGGTTTCCGCAGGATTTGTAAAAACACTGTTTCACTCAGTCAGGCGTCTCTTATAATTTTCGTAGAATTTTGAATAGTAATCATCCATTATTTCTTTGACTTTTCAACTGCATCCAGAAAAATATACAAACCCTTGCTTATATCTTATAGAAATTCGAAAATGAAACTACCTATTCTTTTCTTTACTAATATTATAAAGAATTAAAATTCGTAGCCCTTGACAACGAACTCAGCTGATGATGATGCAACCTAAGATGGAAGCAGGCTAACTTGTTAGGAAGAGGATGAAAATCCACACTGCTTTCAGTTTCTACACGACATCGCACCGGAATTCTAAATCGCTGGGCGGTATGTCTTTGCCGGTAGGGTGGTAACTAGCCATGGCCGAAGCCTCCCACCAGCCAGACCTGGACCAGTTAAGAAAACCTCAGTCAGCCTAGCCAGAGATTGAACCCAGGACCTCCTAAACCCAATTCGAGTACCACTGTGCTACGGAGGCAGTCAAGTTACTCGTATAATACTCGTAATTAATTCACTCAATATCGTAAAGGTCTTTACGAATTAATGTATTATCGTAATTTTTATAAGAAACAATTTAATCACCTTCAATGTCCTAAGCAAGTCAGTGTAACCATGACCCAAGTGGTCACGGGTAGTTAGGTAAAATTTATGGTTTCAATTGAGCAAAAGTGGTCTCATAAAAAAACTAGTTGCATGACAGATAGTAGAAATTAAAAATTGCGAGTGTAACTTTCAAAGTACGAGGTCAATAATAATTTATTGTATTTGTATCAGTACATAAAAGTAGGGCTATTTAAAAAGTAGGGCATACACAACATACTCTTCTTGACTGAGTCCACTTCGAACCCTCGTATCTTTAATTTTAAGTTTTTGATTTTACTTATCACCATTTTAACAGAACATAATCTGACGTTTCAAAAGTGCTTGCAAATTAAGCCTACTTGAAATCTATACTAATATTATAAATGTGTAAGTAAGTCTGTATGTCTGTTACCTTTTCACGGCTGAACCAAAAAACCGATTTGAATAAAATTGGTATTGAGAAAAAGTGAACCTTGGAGCAGAACAAAGGCTACTTTCTTCCAGAATAATTTTTTTAACAGATTTTAAGAGAACGAAGTTACGGGCGTATTCTATACATATAATATAAATATCGACTTTGATTGTGACTGGTTTATATCGCACCATGAGAATTGTCAATATTACCTCCAACAGCCTGTGCACGTCGCCTCTTCAATGTTTCTAATAAGTCAGTGTTGCTTCTGAATGGCCGTACTGGAAGTCCACCGACTAACTTCTTGCCTTCTGTGGATGATGGCGCAGCTTCTGTGGAAGGCTCCTGAGCTTCCCCTTCTGCGGGGTAGTCTCCTTCATCTTCGTATTCTACTTCTTCCTGAAATCAATCATTTTTATCTTTATTGTCATTATCATCATCATTTAAACCATTTTCTTATCTATCTATAAATTCTGTTGACAGAGAACTCTTTCATTTTTTTTGATCAGCCTGGCTGTCCAGCGCGGAAATGCAGCCAGTATTCTTGCCACTATTCCACGTGGGCACAGCGCCGGCCCGAAGTGAATTTTAGAATGGAGCGAGATCCAATTATGGTGCCTCTCCTGTTTGCTCCTACCATTATGTTAGGGACGTTTGAAAAGTTCGTAGCCTAACCTAAATACAACTATACAAGTATAATATCAATGATATTATACTTGTATATTGTAATCTAATCATGTCATCTTATCAACCCATTTTCGGCCCTTTGCTGAGCTCGAGTCTCTCCTCAGAATGAGAAGGTTTATGCCAATAGTCCACCACGCTGGCACAATGCTGATTGGCAGACTTTACACACGCAGGGAATTAAGAAAATTCTCTGGTTTCCTCACGATGTTTTTCTTTCACCGTTTGAGACACGTGATATTTAATTTCTTAAAATGCACACAACTGAACTATCTCTCCATGTATTTCTGGAACTACTGAACCGATTCTGAAAATTCTTTTACCAGTAGAGAGTCAAGTAAGTTTTGAGTGACATGCTTTATCTCCGTGTTTTCGTGGAAACGCGAACTACGTATGAAACCGCAGGCTGGTTGATTTATAAATAGCGTGTAAACAAAATCACAGCAACAAACTAGTGCAATAATAAAAATAGTCGAATCACCGACGAGACCTTCAGATATTAAAAAGTTATTATTGTTCGTGCCTTTATTTCGCGGTGACGTCACAAGCCGCAAGAGGTTGCAGTCATACATTCCAACGGCGGTCGCAATTATTCTATATAGAACCAGTTCAGTCGATACAAGTGTATTAAATACGTAGAAATACCACCGAGGAAAGGGAACCCATGTTGAGGTCGGCCCGAGGTAACTTGTCCATCGGACGCCAGTCACATCTACCTTGAACTAAATGATAGCTAGTGACATCTCGTAAAAACCTTTTCAAAAGGTCCGTGATTCCGAAGTAGGGGAATCACTTCATATCATATTCCGAACAGCGCGGTCTGAATCTTTGACATTTAAAGTTTTTACAGATAATTAAGTACTAAAATAAATTGATTAAAATTGCATGACCAAATTGCGGAGTCAATTTTCGTAATAAAAACGTATAGCGAATATACCTATCTAACATTGTAATTAATTAAATCTATACTAATAAATAAATAAAATAAATGCAAAAGTAAGTCTGTCTGTTACCTTTTCACCCGCTTAATCGTTTTAGATGAGAAATAAATTGGAGTTTGGAACAGAACATAGGATACTTTTTATCCCGGAAAAGTCCTAGGTTCCCGCAGGATTTGTAAAAAATATAATTTACGCGAACCAAGTCAGGGTCGCTCACTAGTTTTAGATAATAATTTAACGGTAAGGAAAATCTGTAAACGTATTGCATTCTATTTCCAAGAATCAACGGCATTGAATCAGAGTCACGTGAAGTAAGCGATGACGTGTGAACTTTCTGGTAATTTCCAAAAAAAACCGATATTGAACAGAAAGCCTGCAGTAGCCAGACATACTTCATTTTAGGAAGACTGAAAGATTCTCTCTCTTTATTCTTACCGACATATCTCAACGAGTTGCGAAGCTGTAGTGGCAATGGGCGGGGCACATAATTCGGAGAGCTGATGGACGTTGGGGTCACAAGGTTCTGGAATGGCGACCCCGCACTAAAAAGCGCAATGTTGGACTCTCCACCAGGTGGACTGACTGATGTCTTCTCAATTACTCAAGACAGCCGTCTCTTATGTTGATTCAAGATTGTTTTGATAAAAGCTTGTTACCTATATAAAAGCTTCTTTTTAAAAATAAATTTGAATAATAACATATAATAATTAATACTAGACACGTCTTGTACCTACGACAGTATTTTATTATTGAGATCAATAAATAAGGACATTTTACAATAAACTCGTAAGTAAACTCGTAAGGAATGAGGATGCAGTCCTTGAATAACGCCTATCTCTACACCTTTTACTGCTTCAATGTCAAAATAACTACATAATATAATCACGTATACGTAGATACGTACTTATACGAGTACTTGCGTAGTTTTACATTGTATTTCGTTTCACTGAAAATTGAGATTCTGTCGAGCAAAGGAAATTCATCGCAAAGGTTTGTATTATATACGGGAATGAATACGTTTTACTATTAATAAATTTTTTTAGTAAATTAATTGAAATATGACGATAATTGTTGAAAATATCAAAGCCAAGTCGCATGGGAGCTTTCATCAAAAACGCAGCCTTCATCTCTTAAAGATGAAACACAGACACGCATGGTGGAATATTTTACTGTGCAGATCTACAAAATGACCGTGATGGCATATCTTTAAGGATAGCGTTCTACCAATACAGTACTACTAATACGTAGATAAAGGAGACCTAACGATTTTATTCTATTAGATACGTTACTAGATATATTTTATAGTTAGTAGATGACAGAACCAAGAATAGAACAAAGATTTCCACGCGGAAGAAGTATCGGATGTCCGTTAAACAATATTAAATGGATTCGAAAGTAGCTGGGCATACTCCGTCAACAATCAAACCGTCAAAAGTTATCAACCCATATTCGGCTCACTTTTGAGCTCGAGTCTCCTCTCAGATTGAGAGGGTTAGGCCAATAGTCCACCACGATTTGCTGGCCCAATGCGGATTGGCAGACTTCTGTCTAAAATGTCACTAAAATCGGTCAAGCCGTTCCAGAGATTGGACTATATACATACGTAGCCTCAATAGCTCAAGCAGTCGGACTGGTGGTGGTGGTAGTGGTTCGATCCCCGCCCGTTCGTTGGTCTATTGTCGTACTCACTCCTAATACAGTCTTTCTCGACTAGTTGGAGGGGTATGGGAATATTAGTCCTACTAAAAAAAGATATGGCAAATATTTTTGAAAAAAAATACTAAAAATTTTAAATAGCTTGTTTGTGAGTCTTGTGTAAATACACACAGATATTTCAGTTTAATTTATATGTTTATAGTTATTGATAGTAGAGATGAAAGATAATAATTTATTAAAATTTAATTCACAATGAAAAAAGAACCTACAGCATAAAGCCCATGACATTTTGCTCGTAACAAGTTTGTTTTTTGTACATTTGGTGTACATAATATAGAATGAGAGCCTGCGATGGACAAATCTACTTCATATTGATATATAATTCATGTAGATACTTATACTTATACTTATACTGTATACTTCATATACAAGCGATATACTTTTTTTAGCTTCTCCACTGCGCATGCACAATTTTGTACATTACTTGTACATATTTATGTATACATAATACATATATAGTTTTAACACTTCCTGAATACACAATTCGACATTGCATTCGATATTTAGGTATTATTTATTAAAAAAAGAAAAGCGATATACGAGTAGTTCATTTTAAGAAAAAAATACGCTTTATAGTTAATCGGTTGAGGGTCTGGACAGGACCGTTGAAACCTGCTAGCATCCAAAGCCACTATATTCCAAATTCCATTATTGTTTTACTTTTCATGGCTGACAAACAATTAAAGCTTTTATAAAATGAAGTATGTCTGGCTACGTAGGCTCTTAGTTCAATAATACTATTATATGTAAATATTTACGCCAGGTACCGTTTAAAATGATACGCGAGCATAGTAAGAAGTTTGTATCTGAAAATTAATTATTGAATTTATTTAATACTAGCAGAAACTAGCGATTTCAACCGCGTAGATTCCTTTCCCGTTCAAATAAAAGGATAAAATATAGCCTTTAGCACTCAGGCTTCCAACCAGTGAAAGAATTTTTCAAATCGGCTTAGTAGTTTCAGTGCCTAGTCATTTCATTAAAACAATCAATCGTTTCCTCACGATGTTTTTCCTTCACCGTTCGTGACACGTGATATTTAATTTCTTATAATGCACACAATACTGGTCATGCCCCGGACTGGATTCGAATCCACACCCTCCGGAATAGGAGGCAGAGGCAAATCCACTGGACTATATATATATATATATAATGATCTAAGGGATATCTACACATAGCTGCATAAGGAAAACACTTTGTTCAAAGCAGAAAAATACACACAAATCATCACTCCTCGTTCTCATAGAGGTACGTCCAGAGACCACGTCCTGGAAGGACTTTGCTACGATCTTTGCGTGTCTCCCATACTTTTTCCATACTCCTTAGCCCTTTCATACAAGTTCGTCGGTTTAGGATGCTCACTCTTGACCTGGCCTTTAATGAGAATGTCCTGTATTTGATCCAGGAAAGTCTTGGGCTTCCCCTTCCAACATATCCAACCAGAAAAAAAATTTAGTAAAATTAATTTACATTCGCATTGTGATGCGGTTGACCGCAAACTTTTACGGCCGCGGAAAGTTGCGGCCGCCACGGTGCAAATACTGTCTCACGTAATCCGGCTAACCGCACGCGCGACCGCAAGCTCTCGGTAGATTACCTGCCACACGGGTAAGAGGACAGTGCGTATGTGCTTATACCTTTAGTTTAATTATGTATTAAAAAAATATTTTTAAAAATCAATATTAACTAAACTAACAAGGGAGAAAAAACATCCTTACACAAGAGTTTGTTTTGGTCATGATTAATTTTAATTCAGCTCTTTTACTTCCATGATCATGAACAATAACAGTATTTTTCCAAAAAAATATTTTTTTGTTTACTTGCTTTAAATGTTACTTTTGCTTGGCCATAATCAAGCAAAGTATATCAAAGCATATATAAAGAATCGCTTATTTCACCAATTCAATATCGTAACGTATCTCATTACGCACATGTGCCGCAATGTAAAGTAAAATGCACATGTAATATAAAACCTTTATCAACCGTCTAAAAACGGACGGTACTTTTTTAAATCTTGGCAAGGAGTTTTTATGAAGAAAGAAAGTGCTCAACATTTTATGAATAAAATTTACTTTGTGAGATAAAATATAATAAAAAAACATTTAATTCTTTAATTTTAATAATTTTCACAATAAATGTGAACCATTTATCTTTATCAGAAATACAAAAATATTAATTTACTTTATTAATACTGGCTGTTTTTGGTGCATTTGTTTAAAAAAAACCAACGCTGTTGTGCGCACTTCGTTATCTGTGCAAAAATGACAAGCGTATCAAAATTTTATCATAAGGAAAACGGGCAAAGATGCAAATTAATTTTGAAAGTGTGTTTCCTCGCAAATGTGTTATAAAGGTCGTATGACATACGTGCGCTTTGATAATTACAGCATCTGCTTTCTTACTATAGCTCTCACCTTTGGCTCGAGCTGCAATATCGCTTCGGCTGTAATTTTCAACTTACTGCACTTAAAACGAAACATATCAACACGCTCTCAGGCGACTTGCGCTTAAATCAGCTCTAGCTGTGTCAGCTGTACCTGTAGTAGTCAGTCGACTATTCGGCCTCTTTACAACTGACTAGTCGAATAGTCGACTAGTCAGTGAAAGTCATAGTCGGCACATCTCTAAAAAAAGTAAGAGAACCAGTCAAGTGCGAATCCGATTCACGCATCGAGTGCAATCAGTTGGAGCGATAAATTGCTATCCCTATTAAAACTTGTATATATGCGGTCTGTTACATAAAGTTTGTTTTTATCGTTAAGTGTGTAAAGTATTACAAAATGGCAGTCAATGCTTGCTTTGTACTTGAAGCCTTCATGGTTATAGGCTAAAGGCACTGGATATCGAGAGGTTGTGGTTCGATCCCTCCCGCTGGACTATATAGCTTGCGCGGGCCGGGAGGGGGGTAGCGATGCCCCGCTCGTAGGACATCATACCCTCGCAATCCTTTCATATGCCCTCCGCGCGCTCGACTTCTCACGCGCGCAGTTCGTTCCCCCCGTCGCCCGCATATCATGGGAGTGTCACCAACGAACTTGCTAAGCTATAGTCACCCACTCCTATCACAGTGTTTCGGACTAGTTGGAGGGGAGCAGAAATATTGGACACCCAAAGATTAGTTCAAAAACAACTTTACCGCGGCTAGTTGCCTCGACTGGTGACAGAAGGGCTGGCTCATTTTTTGCGCAAAGGATCAGCCCGGCTGTCCAGCGCGGAAATGCAGCCAGTATTCTTGCCACCATTCCACGTGGGCATGATTTGTATAGTTATTAGGATAAGATAGCTTAAGTTCCTTATTGTATTCTTTTTGCAATAAAAATAAAAAGTAAAACAACTAGATTGAAATCGCCTCATACATTCGGGAGCTATGATGCCACAAACAGACAGACACGTCGAAATTATAACATGCCCCTTTTTGCATCGGGGGTTAAAAATAAATTTTGTTACCTGTGCTGGTGTAGTAGTGGTGGTTTTCTGTTTGCCCGCCAGTCCTCGCTTGAGGAGGGCTCCTCTGTTGGCGACAGCACGAGGCTCTGCATCATCCTGGGGCCGCGCCATTGCCTGACTCGCCAGGCACGAAAACAAAACGATTCTGAAAAAAAAAAACATTTTATTCCATACAAATACATTTTTAACAAATTTCAAAAAAGGAAGAGGTTCTCAATACGACGCGCATGTTTTTTTTAATGTTTTTTACCTCATAACTTCGTCATTCTATAACCAATTTTAAAAATTCTTTTTTTCGTTTGAAAGAGATTGGTTTGGTCAAAATGAAAATAATTGAAATAAATGAATGAAATTGCCCATGCTGTGGCGCTTTCACCGTTTATTCCGATTCTGATAGAAAGGAGATCCGAGGGTGGTACCATGACAAATGAACCAGGATCTGATGAAGGAATCCTGGGGAAATTGATCGAGAGAGAAGAGAAGGGATTTTCGAAATTCCCCTCGCACGAAACGCACTGTATTGGCACCGCCTTCAACTTGATCAGAAGGTAGCTCGTACGATGTTATTTTTCGCTTTTTAGTTTACTTTTTGATTTTCAAGTCGGTTCAACTTTTTTATGATTTTTTTTTATTAAAAGCATAGATGGATTATCCCTAAGCCGACGTCCCGCAATTCCCACGAGAATAAATAATATTCTTCTTTATAATAATGATAAAGAAGTATAGAAAATTAAGACGTATTTAGTGATATAAAATAATAAAATAATTAATACTTAAATGCAATTCAGTGAAATAGGAACATGAATATTTTCATTTTTCTATTTTGAGGGAAAGCGATTGTGTGTCTATCCCTCTCAAATCCCTACAACACCATTTAATCTGAACAAATACTCTCTCAGCACGTTTCTGTGATTGTATTTGCATCGTTGTAAATAATCTGATTGAAACACAGTATTTCTGATATGACCTCATTTTGATATTAGTGTGATAATTCCAGCTATAAACAAAGCTGTGGATTTGATAAATAAATGTTTTATTTAAAAAATGGTCTAAGTAAGTACATCAAAACACTTTTTATAGTCAGCTATTATAATTAAGTTTATGGTGAATGGATGAGATGACTCTCGGATATCGTTGATAGAAAGTAAAAGTTAATTTTGCTCATCTACTCGTAACTTTAATGACATCATTCGAAGGCTACGATTCTTTGCGATTATATATCCTACTAAATTATTGGATACAGTAGGTAAATGAGTATTGCAAAATCTGTAGGAATACCATATATGTACATAATAATTGTTTATTCAATGCAGGTATTGAATCTATAAATTAATCGCCTAAAAGATAAAACCTGATCCAAGTTTTGCAAACCTGTCCTTGTATGTTCGACCTTTTGATGCAGACGATTAAAGTAAACATTAAGTTATGTACGCTATTGTAATGTCGACAAAAAAACTGTTAATTCATCTATGGATTTAAACATTCAATCTGTTGAATAAACATGTAATAATAATTGACTATGTTTGGCATGACTAAATTTTTTACACGTACAGTAATAATGTCAAAGATCAATGTGAAGAATTCTAGCATATATTGACTAAATGAAATATCTCGCCTGAGTACTTCCTAGTCGAGTCTTTCTACGACTGATGTGTGCTAAATAGCTGAATACGGTAAATGTCAAACAGCACGACGAGTAACGAGGTTGGGTGAATGTCGTATGGAGGTGGGCTGGTATGCCGGTTCTTCGTTGCCGTATGATGTGAGTGCGTAAGACCAACCAGCCTTATGACAGCTAAAGGTCAACATGTTGCTTTATAGACGGTTGGGTAACAGGTCTCCTCGCAGGGTCGGATCTCGTACACTTGTTTCCGTATCCGCTTCCGATTATATCTACTGTCGCAACCTCCCTTAACTTTCTTTACTTTATGTAATCAACACGATACTCGCTCGACGCTACCAAATGGAACTACTACTCATGGATAACAGTTATTAGGGAGATGCATATTTAATCACACATTTATATACATCAAATTATTTAAGAAGTCTTTGATTATTATGCCTTTAACTACATACTGTACGCCGCGCCACAAAACCAGTCTGCTGAGCTCGAGTCTCCTCTTAGAATGAGAGGGGTTAGGCCAAAGGTCACCACGCTGGCCCATTGCGGAGACTTCACACATGCAGAGAATCAAGAAAAATCTCTGGTATCCAGGTTTCCCTGACGATATTTTCCTTCACCGTTTGAGACACGTGATATTTAATTTCTTATAATGCACACAACTGAAAAGTTGGAGGTGCATGCCCCGGACCAGATTCGAACCCACACCCTCCAGAATCGAAGGCAGACGTTGATATCCACTGGGCTATCACGGGTCGGGTTGATCGATTGCCTACACATTACTCATAAATTATTTTCGACCCTTTTAATATTCGTGCGCATATCGATAGCGCCAAATAAGCAGCGTTGGCCCAAGTTGGAAATCGAACGCAATATGTTAGAGGTTAGTTTGGCCTTTACCTTACCTCCATATTTTGAATGTATGTTAAGCTGTTGATTCCTGTTATTAACCCTATCACCGCATCGTCGTTACCTAAGCCAGTCAACCGGTATTGGGGCCGCTAGACAGATCCGTTTCTGTTACGCTAGAGATCTATTACTAGTATATTTACTAATCTCTTGATATTCATTATCTCCTGTTATTTCATATTTCAATAATTAATTAGATGAACCTTATTATATTCTTAACAGTTTTTACCCGACTGCGTCAGAAGGAGGGTATTGTTATATTTTATGCTCTTGTTAAACGGTTCTATTATAAACAGTTCGGTCGGTACCCGTCTTTCAATATTCATCGTGAGTTTGGAAATCACAATGTTAGTCATTCAAGTCACGTTGGAAAAAGTGCAACTTTCTACACAAGTTACCATTTGTACGTACTCGCGTTCTATACTTTATGGTATAGTGCGCCGAATGTGTAATGGCAACTTAAAATTCGAGTCAAGGTCAGCCGAGCAAAAACCAGAAATGGTAAGAATTGGGGTGACCTCGAGATCGCAGTGCAATGCGGCAGCCAATAAGTCGCTGCACCCAGCCCTGTTATTTCTTTACTAGCTGCGTAACGCATGTTTATTAGAGCCCATAATATAATCTGTGTAGTGCAAAGTAAGCCTTACCTTTAATAATATTGGTAAATATCACATCTATCCTATTCATAGTATTTTTTACTGTACCTATTGTAAACCAAACTAAAAAATGATAAACCTGGCTGAGTTTGTTGTGGGCTCTTCTCGTACCAGGCGCGTTTGGAACCCTCGTAACTTTAATTTTAAGTTTGCGAATGATTATTATCACCATTATCTTAAGTTTAATATCATTACCTGACGTTTCGAAAGAGCTTGTAAAATAAGCCTATTTGAAATAAATGAATTTTTACTTGACTTGACTTATTGTACCTATGACTGAATTTGTTGTGAGCTCTTCTCGGAACAAGGCGTATTTGGAAAGTTTAATTTTAAGTTTTCGACCAATTACTATCACAATTATCTAATAATAATATTACCTAACGTTTCGAAAGTGTATGTAAACTAAGCCTAATTGAAATAAATGAATTTGACTTCTGACTTATTTTCTTCATCTAAATCTCTGGACTAACGTTTTCTACAAGATTTATTTCGAAGAGTAGGCCCAAGAGGTTGGATGGTTTCAAGAGTCAAGAGCCTCAGTTGTAAGTACAAAATTTTGTTGATGTTAGATGTTCGCTATGACCCTTAACTTTGTGTTGTGCTAACAACAACAACAACCCTTCGCTAGAGTTTTAAAGTGTTCTTTAAAAAATCTTCAAAGAAGAAAGAGAAGTTTAGTAACTGGTGACAATATCTCTAATTTACTCATCATGATTTTTTATTATACTTTTTTTTATATATAATTTTTTTAATCGTAATTCGCTATTTTATATTTAATTTTGATAATGAAGTACTTCATTCCTGACGAGGGTCCCCCACCGCACATTTTTGAACTTACTAAACTAACAAGCCTTCTTGAAACTTCTTGCAGTCGGGTTTTCTATATAAAGCTGAAGATAATATCATAAAGCTGAAGAGTTTGTTTGTTTGGTTGAACGAGCTATCTCAGGAATTACTACTAGTCCGATATGAAAAATTCTTTCATTGTTAGATAGCCCATCTATCGAGGAAGGCTTTAGACTATATATTATTCCCGTATTCCTACAGAAACGGGAATCACGCGAGTAAAACCGTGCGGTGTCAGCTAGTAAGTTAATATGCTGTAAGAAATTTCCTTGTGATAACGAAATCTAATTCATTTTCTCTCTATTTTGATACTACAATGAATGCCTTGAGCATTTTCCCAGCTTTTAAGGCTAGATGAAACTGTGATTGCCTTTGCTTTGTGTTGCGTTTCAAAACATTTCAAGTTGAGGTTCCGTTGAAGCGCAATAGATACACCTGTTATCAGATATATTGAGACATCCGTGCCAAGCATTTGCGCGATCCTTCCCACACTATTGCAGATGTACGAAACATTTTATATTTATAATAATGAGAAAATATTAATGAGTTAAAAACTTTAATTAACAAGTTGTTAGAGTTTCTCTTGAAATTAGGAAATACGGAATGGACAATGTTCATTATTTTGAAATGTTAGCTTTCTGTATTCTCCGTTGAAAATATAAAATACTCGTGAAAGAATTATTTCGATATGTTAATTTGTTCTCAAGATATAAGCGTTTAATGTGCGTGACGTCATCGTACAACACATGCACGGCTCATACATGCAATTTCGTGCTTATACCTTACCTACTGACGAAATAATGGCTAACCATTATGCCTAGTTCGGGCTACTTTAGTACTTTATTAGAGTATGAACAATTTTTGGATATACCGCCCATAAAAATCGTTCGTACTACGATACGTACGCAATACGATGACGTCACGTACAATATCGCGACTGTTAGTGGGAGTTGATATTTATGCGAACTTTGAATGCAAGCAAAATCATAACTATTTGGTATTTTTAAATAAAAAAAACTAGTGTATTTGTATATATAAAAGCTCTAATGTAACAAAGTTTCGAGAGATTTTGCATACCTAGTAGCATTCTCCATAGGACAATCAGGCCAATCGCCTTTTAAAAACAGACACAATCTTGGTATATCTCAGTAGTTACGAGTATATAGGGGTTGAGTAAAATACGAGAGGTATATTCAATGTTATATTTTACAAGCTTTTCTTAGGGGACGATATTAATCATAAATGGGTACCTTTAGACATAGCTGAAGTTAATTTGAAAAAGGGGAAGTCACTCTTCTTACTATTTCATCACATCGTAAGAATCCGAATCAATGGTCACTATTCTCTTTTTTTTTAATTATTTTCGATATTATGTTGGTACTTTATGACTATAAAATAAGTCATAAAGTACTAGTAGACGCCCGCGACTTCGTTTGCGTGAAATTGTATTTTTTACAAATCCGGCGGAAAAAAGACATTAAGTTTTCACATTTGCCACTGAATTAGAATGAATAGATACATTATTAATCGGGTCACCGTTTTGAAGACAAAAGAAACGCTGTTCATAATGCAACACGGGTCACGCAACGCGTCATCTGTCAGGTAACTGTAACCGTATGAGCAGGGGCGTAGCTAACGCCGTATCAGCTGTATCAAAGATAAGGGGCCCCGGACAACAGGGGCCCCTTACGTGTGAAAGCAAAAATTTGTTAAATGTGATCCACAATCTCAATTAATCTGAGAAAATCATACAAAACTGCCTATAGAGTTTCACTTTAAAAATGACAGAAGACATAAAAGTCTTTGTGTTCAGGGTTAAGCGTGCGCCCAATATATGGAAGAATCCTATAGGTTAATTCACTCTCGCTGTCAGATTTATTTTAAGCAAGCAAGCAAGAAACAAAAATGTTTCTTTTGTGAGAAATCTTTTCCGTGGGCCCCCCAACGCGTAATGCCCAGCGGCCCATACAACGGCCCAGGGAACTCAGGTATTACCCTCGTATAAAAGTGTACGTAGATGATAAAATAATGCATAAGTAAGGGTCTGGTTAATTAATTGACTTAATAAAAGTATGTTTCTTGAAGAAAAATACATTTTTTATCACTCTTCTAGGGCAAAATGTTCGCCAGTGTACCAAAGCGGCGAAGTAACATTTAAAGCTCTATAATATTTTAGTGTTATTTTTTTTTGAGCCTAAAACAAGAAAATCAACAACAAACCAATAACCATATAACCATAAGTCATTAAAAAATATCGTAAAATTTAGGTTGTTTGGTCAACGATCTTAGCTTGTCCCATTGTAGACAAATTAAAGATGAGTTAAAAATATCATAAAATGTTGTAGCAATTTTTTTTTGATAAAGTAATTACACATTATCATAGTATAATTAATAAGATTTTTTTAGGTATAATTTAATTGCCGGGTTAGGGTAGGCCTGGGCCGGTGATGGGCCTTTTTGGTACAGGGCTCCACCAAGACACGTTACGCCACTGTATGAGACTGAGAGTCCCTCAATATTATCCGCAAATGTCGATAGTCATATGCCGCAAGAGTTAAATTATTACAAATGTCTATGTCTAGGTTTGCAATAGTTGAGTAACCGCTAGTTGTTTCTGAGCGCATCTCATATAGTTACACAGTTGTACGTACATTTGCATAAGGCCTCTATAATATTTTGTTACTAGATTCATTTCCTTCTTTGCAGCGTATAATGACTTTAAATATATCGCGTACTTGAAACATTTTGTACAAATCATTACTTCCACGTAACTAACAAGATAATTAATATTAGATCCGTAGTTTTAATAGGAAATTGCTTTTTTAGTAATTTTTTTTAATGATCATTGAATAAATTGCTGTTACTTTGGGCAGCGAGTCCTCGAAACGCTGAACAAGAGGCGAACTGTAGTGGAATTTTAATACATAATCTTTATTAATTGAGGCCAACAACTGGAAGTAACTGCATTCATTGCCTACTGCTAGTTATCTACATAGTTACCTGACCCTACTAGCTGTAAATGTCTTTGACAGTCTACCAGTACAACAATATTTTATCTTTAAAATATATTACTTTTAACATAATATAAAGCATTTCAGTCACTAGGGTTACACTCAAACATTTCTTCCCTGTATCTGTTTTTAGAAGCTGCACACGTATTAGTATCACTAACATGTATCCAATAGAAATACAGGTAATTAGGTACTAATAAATCACGACAATGAAATTTGTGTGTTTAATGGAAATAGATTTTACTCTGTATTAACACTTAAGCTACTTTTCGTGCCGGAAAAATCCATGGTAACCGCGGGATTTGTGAAAAACAAAATTCAAAAAAACAAAGTTCTAAATATAGTACTACTCCACAAGCATGATTTATCGAAATTAATTTTAATAAACTTTCCTCGGAGAAAATATACCATTTTCCTGTATGTCAGAATTAACCTTCATTAACGATACAAAATTATAAAATTAAGCAGGTTAGTTAAGCTGGTAAACACGATGGTTGCATTATTACATAAGTCAGAACACTATTTTAAACATTTTAATTACAACACTTATCTAATTAACTTCCAATTAAACACAAGTTTATCTAATGACTATGACTGATTTTATTAAATTTTTATGCATACCCACTCCGATATTGTTTTACTTTTTGTTTCAGTTTAAAAGTAGTTTTTTTGAAAAAATATTTTTTTATTTATGATTTGCAGGTGGGCAAATATAGCAGAATCTTTGTTACTAAATGCATTACAACTGCTGGCCTATTCACTGATTTGGTCTCTACCAATCTATTAAAATAAACATCAAATCAATTGACAAAATATCATTTACCTACTGTGTTATATCCACCAGTAAGCAGCTGATGACAAAACTGTGATAATGGTAAAAAGTTACCACTAGCCTCGATATTTGTGAGAGGCTATATTCGTACCGAAACAGGAACTATTCGGGTTAAACCGCGGGTGACTAGTTTTACGAGTTTAAATATTTTCCTTCTCCCGACTAAAAAAACGCAAAAGTGAAAGAATTATTTAACAAAAAGATTTCTTTTTATATCGCAACGCTTGGTGATAAAATCAGCGTTGCGTTAGTGCGTCGTTGTTAGATCTAAACAATTTAAAAGGCGTACTTTCGAACAAATCAAGCAAGTTTATGTAAGCGTCGTTCGCGTACTCGGATGTTACCGTCTCCTTTGTTATATGTACACGTATACATACAGCCTTTACCGAAGCCGATAGCCCAGTGGTTTTACCTCTGCCTCTCATCGATACCGAGGGAGTAGGTTCGCATACGGTCCAGTGCATGCACCTTCAACTTTTCAATTATGTGCATTTTATGAAATTATATATTATATGTTTCAAATGGTGAAGGAAAAACATCGCGACTAAATCTTGCATACCTGAGAGTTTTCTGAGAGTTAATTCTCTACGTGTGTGAAGTCTGCCAATCCGCATTGACCTAACCTTTCTCAGTATGGGAGGAGACAGTGCTCAACGGTGACCCGAATGTGGGTTTTTAATGATGACATTACCGGGATTTGAAATTGGTAAATTTAACAACACTATAATAATATAAAAAAATACTTGCAGACGCTCGTGACATCGTCCTCGTGATACTTAGTTTTTTTTTAAATCTCGTTTGAATCATGTATTTTTTCGGGATAAAAAGCCTATATGTTGCTCGATAACCTCCTCTTCCTATCTTCCAGTGAAAGTCTCATTAAAATGGACAAGCACTTTAATTTTATTTATCTGTTTTGATTGATACAATATTTTGGTTAAACACACAATATATACCTATGTATAATAGCCAAACGGTGTCCCAAAAGACAAGACTGACTGTGCAAAGAAGAGTGTTGGTGCATTAACGACAGTGAAAGTTGAGTATTGCAGAAGAAGCATAAAAGTAATATAAAAGCAATACAGAGAGCATTGAAGAGTATGAATGGAGTATTGAACGAGAGAATAAGAAATAGTTTAATAAGAGTGATATAGAACTAGATTGAGAACTAAGTTGACTTATTGAGAGGATGAATAAAAGGAGACTAGCAAATGAGATTTATAGGACGAGTGTGACCGAATCCAGTAAATTCTCATTAAACGTGAACCTTACCTGACGAACTTGTATGAAAGGATCGATGAGAATGGAAGAAACAAGAGAGCAAGGATCATAGCAATTAGAAATATGTGGTCTCTACGTACCGATATGGGAATGCGTGATGGTATGTATGTATGTATGATACGTACTTACAAATAAAATGGAAGGTTCTGTCAATCTGGCAATTTAATGCTTTACATAAAATCAGTACAAGAAGAACGAGCAATTATCTTTCTAAAGAAATGTAAGATCGGTATATTAAATAATCTTTGATATTTTTCAAATGAACAATAAAAACTTAAATATGCATGTACATATAACGGTTCTGTGATATCTGATGTGCATAATAAATATTAATTGATTTTTGATTAAGATTAAAATTAAAATAGGTCCAGCGTCTTAAAAGATTTGTCGAAACAAATACGTAAATTAGTATATGAACATCTTCAAAGGTAACATTCATGGAAGATAATTTTATAGGATGAGTTTTCATAACTATTGATAATTTATAGAAATTATCAATACCTATGCTTTTGTTATGAAAATTATAACTTTTGTTATCTTAAAAGCATAGTACAAGCTTCTCTCTTAGTTCGAGGGGAAAAAGAAAAGTCATTTACCTAATCGTATATAAAAAAAATAACCGAAAAATATAGTTACAGAAAATTCGACTAGTTTGAAATGTAAATAGATTTTTTTACTACCGACACCTCTGCCAGGTAAAGTCGTGACGCATCGATTGCCTTAGCTTGTTCATCATCGCATATTCATACGAGTAATAATTCATCCTACGTAGGATTGCTTAATCGTAGGTCAGAAGCTTGGCTTTCGACGTGAGAACCACATGGCAAACTGTTACTTGCATCGCTCAATTAAATTGAAATTAATTGCTTTGGTATACTAACTACTTTCTCATAGTCTTTTTATTAAGTTCACAAGTTATTATGAAACACAGATTTAGAAACATTATCAATACGTGTATTAGCATTAGCTAAGTTCGTGACTGAATTATTCAATGCGCTTGATCATAAGTCACTAGGTAAGGAAGGTGAACAGGAAAAAAATGCGGATTTTTTTTTTTAAATTTAAATAAGTACGTTTACATTTAGAAGGTAGGTGTCTAACATATATGTAACCATGTTATGGTTTTGCACAAAATCTATATCTATAATAAAATATAATATTATAATTGCGAAAGTAAGTCTGTCTGTCTGTTACCTTATTAACGGTTAAACCGCTAAAACGATTTGAACGAAATTTGGTATAGAGATAAAGTGCACTTTGGAGCGGAACGAAGGCTACTTTTTTCCAGAAATAATCCACGGACGAAAAAAAAACAGATTTTACGCGAACAAAGTTGCGGGCGTCTGCTAGTATAATATAAATATCTTCAATACTTGGGAATTTAAAAACTACTGACAGTTTTATTTAATTCTTTAATCCGTTATTATGTCGCTATGTCAATGCACTGTACAATGAATGGTAGACAATAACGCTCACCCACAGTTATTTAAACCCAACACCCTTGTACTTTAGTATCAATACTGGGTTGTCATTAGAAAGGTACAATACTTATACATGTACGTCTTAAGTGTTAACATATCGATTGAACCAGGTACCTATACGCTCCTTTTCAGTGTACCTACACGTTTTACATGTTCTGTTACCTATAGCAGACCTTCGTTTGCATACCTCTCACTAGTTTTAACAAAGTAAAACTTATTTTATAAAATTGCTTCGCTGAGCGGGGCAGACCATCATACTGAGTCTGTTATTGAAATTTCGACTAATTCTATAAACGTTTCGAAAGTTTACTTCTCCAATAAAGACAATAGTTAGAGAAATGTGATATCGCAAATGCAATCGCAAAGCTGGAGATAAAGCCTACGATGAAGAACTAAGGCATTACATTTATGAAATGGAAAAGTAACAAGTGTTGTACTCACATTGCCAGTATCCTCATGATTGTATTATCGGTGGCGGGTGTCGCAAGAAGCACTTGGGATCCTTTCTCTGTGGGACGACGGTGAGCAGGTCCACCACGGTCGGAGGCCACGCTTGAATTGCCGTTCCAACAGCTACAGCTCTGATACACTCCGGCGCTTGGAGTCGCTAGTCGGTGCAGTTAGTACACGCCTGCCACCCCGGTTTTACTAGCCTGATTTATATTCGCAGTAGCGCACATACCGTGTGGCATGCCAACCGTTGTCCACATACATACAACTGTTGAACTTCTTGCTCTAAATTAGGTAAATCCTGTTGTGACGTATCGACTACCACGTTTTAGTCGGTCTTGAATGTACCTATTCGACTAATTTTGTGTCGTTAAGCTTTACTTAGTTATGTAATTGTAGCGAGTCGTACATACCATATTAGTGATGTTATATAGCCATTTTTGAACCTACAGGCTTATTTTGACGTACACTAGTTACGAGTTATTATAGTTAGGACGTAGTTGACATATACAAAATTGAGATTCTATGTAAAAATGTCATCCGGTGCTTACTGGTGGATATCACACAGTATGTTAAAGACATTTTGTCAATTGATTTGATGTTTATTTTAATAGGTTGATAATAAAGACCAAAATAGTGAATAGGTCAGCTGATTTAAAAAATTGTTAAATTATATTTCTTAATATGTCAACATGCATATAATCAACAAAATAATAATATTTAAACAAACAATAAAAAGGAAATAAAAACAGAAATACAAATTCTTCTTTTAAAAAAATATATTATAATAATAGGAACTCTCGTTGCACCGCAGCGGAAAGGGCAGTGTTGGTCGATCCCCCAATAGGTGGACTGAAGACATCAAGCGGGTTGCAGGGAGCCGCTGGATGCTAGCGGCTCGAGACCGTTGTGCTTGGAGGCCATGCAAGGGGCCTTTGTCTAGCAGAGTACGTCCATCGGCTGATAATGAAGATGGTGAATAGGAACTTAAGTTATTGAGATCAATTTATTAATCATAAATCAAAAAATATAATGCAGAAACTATTGATTGAGAGCAAGTTAACAAACATCTTTTCGTCCGAAATTCCTCAGTGCCTGAAGACAAAAGTCTTCGAACAGTGCGTGTTGCCAGTGATGACCTATGGTTCGGAGACTTGGTCGCTAACAATGGGCCTGATAAGAAGGCTCAGAGTCACACAGCGGGCGATGGAACGAGCTATGTTAGGAGTATCTCTGCGTGATCGGATCAGAAACGAGGAGATCCGCAGAAGAACCAAAGACACAGACATAACTCAACGAGTTGCGAAGCTGAAGTGGCAATGGGCGGGGCACATAGTTCGAAGAGCCGATGGACGTTGGGGTCCCAAAGTGCTGGAATGGCGACCCCGCACTAGTAAGCGCAGTGTTGGCCGACCCCCCACCAGGTGGACTGACGACATCAAGCGAGTCGCAGGGATTCGCTGGATGCAGATGGCTCAGTATCGTGATGTTTGGAAGTCCCTACAAAAGGCCTATGTCCTGCAGTGGACGTCCATCGGCTGATATGATGAAGTTAACAAATTATAATATTAGTATTTATTTTGTATTTACTAGGTATGTTGTCTAGGTACACCGAATCAGCCTCAGTTATATTATTTTTGTTAATTTGTATCTTATATTTATACTAGCGAACCCGGTCAAGCTTCGCTTTGACTTTTGTGCACTTCTTCACTATCCCTACTCTACACTACTCTACCCCTAC
Organism: Bicyclus anynana; assembly: GCF_947172395.1. NCBI lineage: Eukaryota > Metazoa > Arthropoda > Insecta > Lepidoptera > Nymphalidae > Bicyclus > Bicyclus anynana. Next base: position 6,142,797 of record NC_069110.1, read on the forward strand.
CTTACACTACCCTACCCCTTCCTACCCTAAACTACTTTACCCCTATCCTACCCTTCCCTCCCCTACCCTTGACTCTTAAACGTTTGTATGGGAAATAGAAAACGGTTGTTTTTATGGTTTTTCCGGAAATTATTCTATTTTTTCCCAACTTTTATCCGGTATAAACCTTCCTTATACCGGACGGACATTTCAAGACCAAAATAAGATAAATCCGTTCAGCCGTTCTCGAGTTTTAGCGAGACTAACGAACAGCAATTCATTTTTATATATATAGATATAATGACGTAATTACGCACAGCACTAGTGCAAACTGTAGCGTCGCATGGGTTCAAGCCAGAGCGGTACTAATTGGCGGGTTACGGCCAAATAGTTCCCGAGCCGCATCAGAGTAAAAATATTGTATATCTGTGCGTTACGCAAAAATACTTCCCGTACATTTTTTCAAGAGAAACTGATACTGATACTGAACTAGGATGTCAGGAATATAGTTATCTCTTATATTCGTGTATGGGAACTTAGTTTATCCACACACCACCAGGAGTAAGATAAAGACAATGGGGATGATGACTAGGTTTGACTATATTGATTTTTATGAGACATTCGGGTAAATAAGGTCAATGTTAACTAATTTATACATAAAAAGCAAAGATTGTCTGGATGTTTGCAAAATAAATAAGATAATAAAATTCCAATTTTAAAAATAAAAATCTTTTATGGTAATTAGATGAAAACTTATACAGTTTCAGCTTTCTTACATTAAACGTGACATTTTTCAATTTACGATTTATAAACATAAACGCACAAATATCAAAGATATTACCCGCCCATAGAAATCTAACGATTACCATGATCGACGACGTCATTAATTCGTGTCATGAAGTATGCGGCGTTTTTCAGGGATCCGTGGCAGTGCCGCAAAAATGAGCATTTAAATCCCTGTAGCTCCGAAAGTAATGATTGCAGATACCGTGTTACTTTTACAAAATTGCTTAACAATTAGCATAGGTACTCTATAGTTATATACAATTTACACAGGAAGAAATTACTTCTCGTAACGCAGCGAACGTGTGAAAGTGATCCTGGATCAATTCTCAATTCATCACTTGTGTCATAGGTGACGAATTGAGCCACAGGCTGACCTAGAGTAGACGTTTCAAAGCACCACTGAGTTCTAATAGTTCTATAACTTTAAAAAAAAAACAAAAAAAATATTGTAAAGTTTAAGATTATTGCAAGTAAGGTTGTAATTCCATGTTATTTGTTATACATATAACATTATTTTGTTTTATCCTATTCTAATATTTAATTATCTTTTCATTGTAATTGTGACTACTGTGTATTTAAAAATAATTTTATTTGAGTGGTATGCGCGGTGGATTTACAAGACGTATGTCTTGTGTTCGATCCCCGGCTGGGTAGGTAGGTATCTATTCCAAAGTAAAAAAATACCTATTAAATTGTTTTACATAAAAATGTCACATTATCATTAGTAAAATACCAATTTCGTAATGATAATAATGATTATCTATTATTAATAGTTACAGACATTCGTTAATTTTATACTTAATTCGTTACATCATTAATAAATAGTATGTAGGTAGGCTTTACCTGTCGCTCGTTTGTTGTTCGTTATAATTTATAGGTACCTACTCACGAGTATACAAAACAAACTCAAGTTAGTTACGCCCTTTTTACGATCAGCTGGACCTAACTTTATAATTTTTGATGCATGTAACAACATTTATCTTCGCTCGAGGAACATAAAAACAAGAAAAAGAGATTATGAAGATAATTATTATTATAATCGTACATTTTTATTAAAGGACTTCAAACAAGCTGGTATTTTTTTTTATTAAGAATGAATACAATAAGGAAGTTAAGCTAACCTTTACTAATACAAAACATGCCCACGTGGAATGGTGGCAAGAATACTGGCTACATTTCCACGCTGGGCTCAGGCTCATTTTTTGTTGATTGAGCAAAAATTTGAGCCAGCCCTTCTGTCACCAGAAAATTAAAAAAAAATTAAACCCCCAATAGTTATGGACTTTAACGTCTACATACAATGATACTTTATACTAGAGATAGGACACTAGCGCATCAAAACTGAGGCGGGAAAATGTGCATATTTGACTTAATTTCATTTAGTCGCTTTTAAACAACGAAAGTTATTTAGTGAATTGTGTGTTCAGGAAGTGTAGAAACTATACAACGTGTCCCAAAATTCAACGATAAGCGGGCGCCAAAAGATTGACCTGCTCATGAGCACTTAAGGAAAAATAATAAAAAAAATATACCTAAATTTTTTTTTTAGTTACAAAATAAATTTTAAAATTCTTTGAAAATTTACACCTTGTATGATATTTTGAACTACCGCAGCTACAATTTCTTAAATATGCTTAAGATTTTTTTTGTATCGGAACCTAAGTAGTACTACTATTCACCACAACTCTTAAAAACACCACAATGCCCGCAGTTTTTACACAAAAAAAAATCAAAATATTTTTTTTCCCTCAAATTTTTAAAGATTTTTACTTTCAGTCTACTTTGACTCATGGTCTTGCAAAAAAAAGTATGAACACCGCTATGGCAAGTTATTTTCAAAGTTGACGCAACTAATCAAGATTTCAAAATAGTATAATACCCTAGGATAACTAGTCACAAAAAAAAATATGCGTACCATTTGTAAACAAGAACCAAATTTCTTAATTGTTCTTGTTGTTAGTAATAAATTTTACTATGTTCCAAAAATGTGTTTGTTATTTTAATTACACAACATTAAAGTAAATGTTCGAATTGTTTTCCACCGGCATTAATACAGGCACGACATCGCCTTAAAAACGACCGTTTTATTTTTCGCGCATATCTTCTAGCATTGATATGTGCCGCAGCCTGAGTGATTTTTTGCCGAAGCTCGTCCAATGTCGTAATCGGTTTTGCGTAGATCCTGTCTTTGAGACAACCCCAATAAAAGAAATCCAGGGGGTTTAGGTCGGGTGATCGGGGTGGCCATAGGATAGGACCAAGTCGCCCGATCCAACGCCCCGGATACTCGTGGTCTAGGTATTGTCTCACAGGACGAGCGTAGTGAGCTGGGCAACCATCATTTTGATACCACATATTTTGAAGGTCGCTTAGGGGGACGTCTTCTAGTAATTCTTGCAAATCATTTTGTAAAAAGTTCAAATAACTGTCCCCATCTAAGTTTCCTTGTAATTCAAAAGGCCCAATCACTTTTCCATTTAAAATGCCCGTCCATAAGTTGACCTTAAATTGATATTGGGATTTGTCTTCTCTCATCAGGTGCGGATTCTCATTGCTCCAGCTGTGTAGGTTGTGAAGATTTAAATAGCCATCTTTCTTGCAGGTTGTTTCATCCGACCATAGTACTTTATCCAAGAACTGAGGATCTTCCCGATGCTTTTGAAGCATCACTCGGCAAAATGCGATCCGCAGTGGATAGTCCCGTGATAGTAACGTTTGTACACGTCTGTAATGATATGGGTGTAGCCGATGACGTTTTAGTATTCGATGTGCTGAACTTTTTGGGATTCCCGTAGCTGCTTCTATGGCACGCACTGAGGTAGTTGAATCAATGTTTATTTCATTGAGAACTTCTTCATCGCATTCCGATCTAGGTCTTCCAGCGTTTCTTCTAGCTGACGGCAAACGACCCTCCGAAAACGCTTGATGCACATTCATAAATACCCGATAATCTGGATATCTTTGAGCGTTTGGGTACCTTTCTCGATACAATCTGCTAGCAGCGTTAGCATTGCACCGACATTCTCCATAAATGAGATGCATGTTAGCGTATTCCATCGGCGTGTATGGTTGCGGCATGATAACGCTAAACAGTCCAAAATACACCAAAAGTCCAATTCACAAAACACAGGCACAGTCCAAAATAATGCCAGGTCAGTTCAGTTTGCAGATCACTTAAGTCCAGTCCAAAATGCAAAGCCAAAAGTCGTTAGTACGAGAGCCACGTCAATTGAATACGGAAAGTTGCGCAGTAAACAAAGGAGCAGAGCGTACTGACTTGCTGGGAACAGGATTTTCTTTACCTGCATCATTGTCATTCAACAAAGAACATCTGTCTATCCCTCTCTAACGTATACTTATCGCTATCTTTCTCTCTCTCTCTCTCTCTTATTTTTAAATGTTATCGTTCGTTCCATTAAAATTCTAGGAAATTGCAACGTATGACTCACATCATTTTGTGCATAAAGTAAAAGTGATTTCTAGGAGCAAAAACATTTTAGAAATTTAGTTCTTGTTTACAAATGGTACGCATATTTTTTTTTTGCGACTAGTTATCCTAGGGTATTATACTATTTTGAAATCTTGATTAGTTGCGTCAACTTTGAAAATAACTTGCCATAGCGGTGTTCATACTTTTTTTTGCAAGACCATGAGTCAAAGTAGACTGAAAGTAAAAATCTTTAAAAATTTGAGGGAAAAAAAATATTTTGATATTTTTTTGTGTAAAAACTGCGGGCATTGTGGTGTTTTTAAGAGTTGTGGTGAATAGTAGTACTACTTAGGTTCCGATACAAAAAAAATCTTAAGCATATTTAAGAAATTGTAGCTGCGGTAGTTCAAAATATCATACAAGGTGTAAATTTTCAAAGAATTTTAAAATTTATTTTGTAACTAAAAAAAAAATTTAGGTATATTTTTTTTATTATTTTTCCTTAAGTGCTCATGAGCAGGTCAATCTTTTGGCGCCCGCTTATCGTTGAATTTTGGGACACGTTGTATATTGTATACATAAATATATAATGTAAGTGTACACAAAATTGTGCATGTATGTTTACGGTCATTTTGTAGGCACGTAACATATTTCATAATTATCAACCCATATTCAGCTCACTGCTGAGCTCGAGTCTCCTCTCAGAATGAGAGGGGTTAGGCCAATAGTCTACCACGTTGGCCCAATGCGGATTGGCAGACTTCACACACGCAGGGAATTAAGAAAATTCTCTGGTGTGCAGGTGTCCTCACGATGTTTTTCCTTCACCGTTTGAGACACGTGACACGTATGACCACCCCCGATTCCGGAGAGTGTGGGGTCGAATCCGGTCCGGGGCATGCACCTCAAACTTTTCAGTTGTATGCATTTTAGAAATTAAATATCACGTGTCTCAAACGGTGAAGGAAAAACATCGTTAGGAAACCTGCATAACAGAATTTTCTTTTGGAAATTCTCTGCGTATGTGAAGTCTGACAATCCGCATTGGGCCAGAGTGGTGGACTATTGGCCTAACCCTTCTCATTCTGAGAGGAGACTTGAGATCAGCAGTGAGCCGAGTATGGATTGATAATGATGTGTTATGTGTTAAAAGGTCAGAATCTATAACGTTTATTATGACTATTTTATTTATTTATTTAATATCAAGCAATACCATACATTACATTATACAATATAATAATAATAATTACAAGTTACATTTTATTACATAATGCAAGTTATGGATACCCAGTTTGGGCGTAGCCTTTTGTCGAGTGAGTGATAGGGAGACCGATTTTATTTTTTGTTTTTATTTGTCATTCAAGTAGTCATTCACCATGTAATAGCACTTTTCGACCAGAAAGTCCCTTAATTTCTTTTTGAAAGCAATATCTTTCGCCTCATTACGTATACGGTCTGGAAGGTTGTTGTAAATTTTTATTGACATTGCGTATGGGCCGGAGCTGTGGAGTATTAATTTTGAAAGAGGGTAAATTAGTTTATTTTCGTTTTTTTCGCGGAAGCGCCGTGGTTTATAAGAGTTATCGACTTTTTCGTAAAAATGAAAATTTTTTCTCACAAATTTACATATTTCAAAAATATATATGCAGGGCAGGGTCAATATTTTTAGTTGTTTGAAATACGGTTGGCATGATTCAGTCTTACTTATATGTACGAGGATGCGTATACACTTTTTTTGAAGTATAAACAAATCTTGGGCGTTTGTGCTATTTCCCCAAAGGATTACCCCATACCTTAACCACGCGTACCCATAGGCATAAAATGCAGCTAATGCAGTTTTCATGTCAGTGGTTCTTTTTAATTCTTTAAGTCCATATATAAATTTCGATAATTTATTTTTCGTTTTGTGTATATGATTTTTCCAATTGAAATGAGTGTCAATTTCTATACCTAAAAAAGTTAAACTGTCAAAACATTCAATATTTATGTCATTATAGGAAAATTTGATATTTAATTCTGTTTTTTGATATGGTCTGAATTGAATTATTTTCGTCTTATTAAAATTTATTTCTAAATTATGAACATTCATCCATTTAATTATGTCATTGAGTAGATTATTTAATTTGTCATTTAAGTTAATGTCATTTGAAAAAGATAATAATAAAGAAATGTCATCCGCAAATAATACACAATATTCGTCAAGGATTTTCGGCAAGTCATTGATATAAATTAAAAACAGAATACACCCAAGAACGCTTCCTTGGGGTATTGAGTTAGTCATTTTTATTACGTCTGATCTAGTGTAGTTAATTTGTCCCGTTTTTTGATCACATTGTTCAATTTCAACATATTGTTCGCGATTTTCTAAATATGATTTAAACCACGCGTGTGGTATTCCGCGTATTCCTATGCCATATAGTTTATTAAGTAAAATACTGTATTGTACTTTGTCATATGCTTTGGACATATCTAGCATTAACCCTATTGCGTAATTTTTTCTGTTTAAAATGTTAATTGCTTCTTGTATAAATTTATAGACAGCCAACGTCGTACTGCGATCCTTTCTGAAGCCGTTTTGGCTTTCATCAAAGATTTTAAATTTTTCACAATACGAGTTTAGTCGTCTACACATAGCTGTCTCAAATATCTTTGATGTTGCTGGGAGTAAAGCTATGGGTCGATAGTTGCTTGGGTCCGTTTTGGCGCCCTTTTTATACACCGGTCTTATGATAGATTTACTGTTTTATGTGTTTCTAATATATTATTCCAATTTATTTTACCTAATTCGGATTTGAAATTTTCAACGTTTGGCTTACTGTAAATTCTTTTTGTTATGAATAATTTAGTTACTACTTTTTTTGACGGTCCTTTTCTATGATAAACTGTTCCTTTATGATCGGAAAAGCCATAATCTTGTACGTAAACATACTTATTCTCTTCTATATAATTGGTAAATATTAGGTCTAAACAAGTCGAAGAAGTGCTAGTAACGCGGGTCGGTTCATTTACATGTTGATGAAAATTGTATTCTAACATAAGATTAATTAAACAATTAGATATTTTTGAATTTTCTAAAACGTCAATGTTAAAATCACCTCCGAGTATTATTTGTTTTTTCGTGTATTTTTTCGAGATTAATTCTAATATTTGTCTTAGCTGATTTAGCATAATATCGATCTCTCTACCATTACAGTACATGCATATTATAATTGTTTTAGATAAGGTCAATTCTATAGCACAAACTTCTATAATATATTCGATTGTCATATCCATAATATCCTTGCGCTCAACGAATTCAATGTTGTCTTGAAGCAGTATTAACACTCCGCCTCCTTCACGTTCTTTCCGACAGTATGCGGTTGTTATTGAATAATTACGCAATTGAATTAAGTCTAATTTTGCGATCGTAAGCCATGTCTCAGATATACAAACACATTGGCATGGATTTTCTTGTTTCTATGTTTATGATAATAACTGGCACCGCTATCCTAACATGCTCTCTAAAGCACAGGGTGGACCACAATATTTTTCAGCTTGAGAATGTTTACTGAATATGTCTAAAAGGGGACAAGTTTAATTTTTCATATCCCGCCCTAGGGCTCTGAATCAGGAACTCAGACTACCCTGTGCCACAGATAGCATGTTTTTCGCCAGGGTTCAGACCAACTTTTTCAGGCTGAGAATTTTTACTGAATTTTTCCCAAAAGAAAGACAAATTCAATATTTTATATCGCGACCTAGCGCTGAGAACGCGGGACCTCGATATCCCTAGACACCTGGACTAACCAATGAGCCTATTCAGTTACGTGCACACTGTACAATAACGTAGTTAGGTCTTCTTTAGTACTATCAACAAAAGGGATCTCGTTCCGGAATATTCTGCGTAGAAACCAAAAATTAACATCGAGACTACAATAGCGAAACGGCGTAGGTGGAGGTAGGTACCTCGCCTACGTGCGTTCCCATGTCGACCTTTTAGAACTTTCTAGCAAATCCAGGAACTTTGGCGCCTGCGCTTTCCGCAATATCCCTGCTACCGGTCAAATCAATATTCTGCATAGGAAACAAATAAATATCAAAGGTCATTAAAGGTTAGTCCTGCGCATAGCGAATCTATGTAGGCGGAGGTTCGCCCACGTCCGTTGCCATGGTATCCTCTTCTGAGCTGATTCTTGGAAATCCAGAGCCTGTGGCGCCTGCGCTGTGCCCAGCTCTAGTGCGTGGAGATGAAACGTTGAATCGAATGAAAAATCGTATTCTAAATCCTGATGAACTTTCATCGATAAAAATGATATATCGATTCTTATCTAGATATTCAAACAAACATTTTTAGAACTCAAAAGCATCTCACACTGGTTTGGTTTCATAATTGGTTTTTATAATGTTATTTTAGTTTTTGGTTTTCGCAAATAAAATAGGCAACTAGTTCGCTCGACAGAATAATAATTTGTATATTAAGAATAATAAGAAAAAATAGTGTATTTGCGAGTATTATATTAATTTTATTCTTTGCCTATGATAAATTGAACTGAAGTCATCAGAAACAGCTCCGATTTTGATGTTTTTTTTTCATGTCATGTTTTTTATGTTATTTAAAATCAGAAATGTTTTGGTGCGGGGCATGTAAAATATTATAATATTTTCTATCTATTGATCACTTTAAAGGCGGAGCCAATGGTCCAATTAAAAGGCCGACAATCAGTCATCTACTATTTTCCGTGCTTTAGGGTTCGAATTTTTTTTTTATATTTATATGATACTATCTCTGGAATGTGCCCTTTATAATAAAAAATTAAAATATATACGACCTCTGCCTCCGATTCCGAAGGGTGTGGGTTCGAATCCGGTCCGGGGCATGCACCTCCAACGTTTCAATTGTGTGCATTTTAAGAAAATAAATATCACGTGTCTCAAACGGTGAAGGAAAAACATCGTGAGGAAATCTGCATACCATATTGCATATCTGCATATCCATAATTTTCCCTTTCAGAGATTAGAACCCAATTAAAATAACTTAAGTTTGATAATTACAATTTAATTTTATTTCAGTATGTAGTAATGTTTTCACACATATACCTACGTTTTTTTAATAAAGATAAGTAGATATTTTTTTGAATTTGCCGGGCGATTTCAGTCTACTTTCATTAGCCAAACTCTAAGTACCTTTTGTTACCAAATAACTAAGTGTAACACGACTTTCCTATATTATTTCCTTTTGTGATAGTTGTTACTCACTATTTCCATGTTGTCTGTCGTTAATTTAAAGTGTATATATGAGACCATCGCCATGTTTTTTTTCCTGAATGACAGAGACAATATAATAAACTCAAAGTGTAGACTTACTCCTTTATGGACAGAGAAGTCCGTATTAAGAATAAACGTAGTATCTGTGAGAGTATTATTGTTCTGTGCAGCGAAGAACGGATTGTCAAAGTTAAGGTGATGCATGACCTGCGTTTTTTACGTTGAATTTTGTGTGAATATCAAATAATATTAAAGCATTAGTAGCGATGTACATGATGAATTCATGCGTAAATGATTTTAGTTTTTTAAACACGTACATACTGTTTGAATAAACGGTCAAATCTATGATTGTAATTTTTATTTAGTTATTAATTTGTGAGATGCTTTTTATAATGTGTACATCATGATTGAAATCGTTTAAAATAATCGGTAATATGAATGCGACATATCGATATTTTTATTATACTACTCGTTTATAGTCTGTGACACTGTACCAGTGTGCCTGTCACTTCACTGCTTTAATGTATTGATTGTATTGATTTTATCTCCCGCCCGGCGCCTGGCGCCCACATACACTAGACCTAGATAAAGCCTACGCCCTAGCCTATTCCCTCGCCCGCCACCGGTGACAAAGGAAGTCTTGCAGGTGAGTTTCCGTTAAATATGTCTTTTTTCTATGTATTTGTTACTGCAAAACATTTGTTTATCTAAATAACCTCCATATGTGTGCGTTTAGGTTAAAAAGTATCCATTTTTTATGCAACAAGTAGCACTACCTGTTGCTGACTAGAGCATAAAAATTATAAAGTCAGCTTGGTTACAATAAAGTATTGTTTTTCTAGTGTTCTAAAGATATGTATAACTCGTAGTTCCTGAGATTAGCGCGTTCAATCAAGCAAAAAAACAAACAAACAGCTTTATAATATTAGTATAGATTCAGTGTAACTGACTCCTACTCTACCCCACCCCTACCCTACCCTACACCTACCCCACCCTACTCTACTCTAAGCCTAAACATTTGGTTTGGATAGAAGAGCCCTATCTTGAGTTACAACAAAATGTGGTATTGATTTTTAAATAATAGACCCGGTCAAGCTTCGTTTTGACTTATGGCAATTGTTCCCTATCCCTACCCCTACCCCTACCCCTACCCCTACCCCTACCCCTACCCCTAACCTACCCCTACCCTGAAGATCTATAATTAATTCTTAAACATTTGTATGGGAAATAGAAAAGGGTTGTTTTTATGGTTTTTCTGGCAATTATTTAAATTTTTCTCACCTTTTAAACCTCCACTAACATTTCAAGACCATGATAAGATAAATCTGTTCAACCGTACTCGAGTTTTAGTGAGACTATCAATCAGCAATTCATTTTTATATATATAGATTGGGCTATTCTCTCCATACCTACCTCCTTGTAGGAGAAAAGATTTTGAGCTTCAACCCATCACACTACTTAATGTGTGTGATGTGCTTAGCCTTAGTATTAACATTTGACAGTTTTTATTAGACATTAATGATGATAACGTGCTAGTGGAAGGTCATAAGAGGAGAGGAAGGCCAAAGAAGAGATGGTTGGATTGTGTGAAAGAGGACTGTGTGTAAAAGGAGTGGATGATGAGTTGATGAGTAATAGAGACAAATGGAAAAGATTGACATATTTTTCTGACCCCACTTAAGTGGGATAAGGGTAAGGAGATGATTAATGATAATGACCCATACTGATGGCGTAACATGCTCTTTAAGGCAATGAATAATACCACTGACTTACATCTCTGAGAGAGGTTGTTAAGAATGAAAATATGAATATATTATTGACCAACCTGGGAACTAAGCCTTGAAACCTGTTAGTGACGGACTAGAAGTGCTAGTTAACTGTCAAGGACGTCCTTAACCCTATACCCATCCCGGCCAAAAGGCTGGCTGCTCAGAGCTCTACGATATGATGGACCCACATGGTGAATCCATGGAATGCTAAGATATTGGTCACCTCTCATACTTATTATATTTTTTCATTTACACACAGCCACTGAAACAAAAACTCTTCATCCTATGTGCTAAACTGAGTTCATCCTATGTGCTTCTATTTGTATTCCCTTTTATGAATGTTTGCTCATAATATATTTATTTTGTTACAGGCAAAACCAACATGGACTAAATGTCTGTGTTGGTCAACAACTGCAGTACAGCAAGCCCCAACATAATTTGCAAGTGTATATTTCATATCAACAACTAAAAAAAAAAGGATAATTGAATGCAAAATGGATATATTTTTAGTTTTGTTGTTATTAATGCCTCCGGCATATGGTGAGAAAACTATAAAATATGCAGCTGTCATATACAGGCATGGTGATAGGACAACGGTTGATTCATACCCAAATGATCCATGGAAGGATGAATCTTTGTGGCCCGAGCCCTTTGGGCAACTGACTAACACTGGAAAGAGACAGCATTACAAATTTGGAAAATGGCTACGGGTGAAATATCCGGTAAGAGACCAATTTTTTTACTTCTTTAAGATACCTTATCATTCTATGAATTGACTGTGAGTGGGCGAGCCGATTATGTGGCAGAGAGAACTTGAAAAGAAAACAAAGTCTTTTGAGACTTCAACTTGAACTTATGATAATGTGACTACTTAAATACTATGTCACTTACACAATCAGAATAAAAAGACTACTCAAATAACATTAGTTGTTTATTATATTGAGTGTTAATTGATCATTATTTTATTCGAAGAAATAGTCATGTCAGTCCTTAGCTCAGATTAAAATGAAACTTAATAAATATTTTATAAATTTTAGTGTTCTCTGTAATATCTGTTATTTTAAATGAGGGTGAGTATTTACTTTAATCAATATTAACTTTGATTCTTTACAGACATTGATTTCTGAAAAGTATGATGCCAAGGAGGTCTATATAAGATCAACAGATGTTGATCGTACACTGATGTCTGCCCAGGCAAATGCAGCCGGTAAGAACAAATTATGTAATGTATTCTATATTCAGTTTTAGATGATTATTCTTTTGGTGTACTAAGTAAGAGAGCGTGTATCATTAACATTAACTAGCCAAAATGCTAAATTTATCTGTGAGAGCATAGTATGAAGAAATCTATCTTAGTATCTATGCCAAGCTTGGAGTCCAGAGGAGTGGCTATGCGAGCCGGTCATGCCCTTTCACAATATGTTTTTGTACTGCTGATGATACTTATTAATAATAATTAATGTTTTCATGTTTAATTGATGATGACTATTTTATGGTATTTGCAGGCATGTACCCACCTTCTGGAGATGCTGTGTGGAATCCCAATTTATTATGGCAACCCATTCCAGTACACACGCTTCCAGAAAAGTGGGATCAAATATTAGCGATGAAACGAAAATGTGTCCCCTATGATCAAGAGAAGCAGAGATATATGAACTCCGTAACATATAAAGAAAAGCTCGAGAAATATCAAAGTCTTATGGAGTAAGTATAGAAGAACGTCAAGGGCTGATTACCTTGTGTTAGCTTATTAACAAGTTTTGTCTATGTCATTTGACAAAAAGTAAGGAAGTAACATAACTTATGGTTAGACCACAGAATTATTAAATACATGAAATTCGCTTATATAATTTTTGGATTTAAAAACTCTGTACCCGGTAGCGGCGTTCTTAAACAAACACATCCACAATGTAAAAATACAACATGCTCTCCTTACTTATTTAGTAATTATGAAGTTGACTGAAAATAAGATAGATATATGACAATGTGACTTGTAACTTTCATTGTTTGAAAAATAAAACTTTATTTCCTTAGTTTAGAGTTGAAAGTTGTTTATTCTTTAAAAGTCTTCTACTACAATTTTTTTATTGACAGATGTTTTCTTTTATGTACCATAAATTCTATTTTGTCGAAAAAACAAAAGTTCACTAGTGACATTAATGTCATTGTGCACTTGTATATATACTGAGCAATAATTTTACTTTATATGACAGCACATAGAGTAATTAGTTTACTGCATAGCAACAGTGCTAATGTACTAACTAAAGTTAACTCTATGCAGTCATTATTAAAGTCTATTTTCTTATTATTCAATAAGGACATTCTTATAGTGGGTCCGTGATACCCTCCCCCTCAAAGCTTTAGCGTTTTCTGTAGTATGTGGGTTAGACTATCCAACACTTGTCAGATAAAATTATTATAAAGTTTTATTCATTCAATATATGTCTTGGGCCGTTGTGGATAGAGATCTACATCAATGTTAATCTTCATTTAAATTTATTCTCCGGAGCTAAAATTGTTTTTCAACTAATATATGACATTACATAGTTGCTTAGCAATGGCGGAATTACAAATTGATATTTATAAAATACTAGTGGACCCAGTCAAACATCGCTTTGACTTGTATGCACTTACTTATTCCCTACTCCTCCTACTCACACTCACACACTAATAGGTATACCCCTACCCCTAGGTATGTGGTACTGGTATTGGTACTGGCTTTGTGTGCTTGCGTGCTTTGTGAAATCAAATGCGAACATTATGTTATAATCCTGTTATCTATAATATATATAAATTAAAAATAAATTGTTAATTAAAAATCAAATTGTTACATTTTTATATGTTCACGCTGAGCAATTATTAATAATTAAATTCATTGAAAAAGGTCTTTATAAAAATATTAGCGGACTTTCACGTTTATAATGATAGTAACCATATCATGAATTCTTTTTATGCAAAATTAAATATAAAATGGCGAAGTTTAAAAAAAGTGCCGTGTATAAATATATTTTGTGAACCAAGCCATACTTTATGTTATGTTTCTGTTAGCCTGGTACTTTAATGTTATATCGTAAAAGTTTAAAAAAAACATTGTAGTGAGTGTATTAGTCAACCTTCTAATATCCTCGTACTCTGTTACCCTCGTACTTTGTTTGACGCTATTGCGCTACGTGACGATTTCTAGCAGTTCACCCTGTTTAGATTCATAAAAGAACTTCATTCCAGAAGCTAGCGCCAAAAACTTGAATTTTATACGCCACACGTTGAATGATGATCCCTATGACGTTTTAACTGACAGGTGTATTAGTGATGCGAAACAATTTCAAACATTTTAGATAAAATATGTTTTTTTAGGCAAATGTCATGTCATTTAGCTAGGTCATTCAACATAATAAGCAATATTTTGAAAAAAAAAAAAGGTTACGCGCATTGAAGGACATAAAACACTAGATAATAAAGTAACAGCCTTATTATATTTTATTTTACTATACTTTAATTTTTATTCAAATTGCATAATTTAAAGAGTTTAGAATTCTTTTTGAATTGAATTTTAAAGAATTCACATTTGCCAGCTTCATTGAAAAATATTTAAAACGAGGCCACAGACCTATCGTATTTTTTAATTCAGTCATGTCATGTCTTGTCAGTCTGTTTTGTCTTCTTGTCACACCGCATCACATCGTCATATGAGTGCTCTAACGCCCTGTATACGCCACGTCTTTCTTTGTTAGCTGAGTTTTGTTTCTGTTTGTTTTGCAAAATGCCGAAAACACAGCGGAAAACCGTTCTCAATAGTGAAGTGCGCGAGTTTGTAGTTCGTTTGCGAGACTATTTTGCTCGTGAACACCAAAATGGCGGACCTTTGTTACCGCTTGACAATGTCCGCGATCGTTTAACAAAGGAAAAATTTAGGGAGTCGTCCATAGAGGACAATAAACTATTAACACCAAAGAAGAAAAAGAATAGGTTATGTCATATAACAGAACCTGATGATTTTGATTTAGATGCTATACGCAATCATATTTATGGTTACTACCTACGAGGTGAACTACCGACCTGCCAGAAGTTATTAAAAGCTGCAGAACTCTTCAAAGGCGGCGCTACTTCCCTTAGAAATGTTTTGAAAAAATGTGGATTTTAAAAAAGAGTTGGTTAGACGGCTGAACTTACACAAACAACAGACGCACCCATCATATTTTTTGGATGAATTGGCCGAATCAAATGGACACACGGTAATTCGGTTACCGCCTATCACTGCCAATATAATGCAATCGAGTTGATATGGGCGCAGTTCAAAGGTATCTATATTTTTTATTTATATAATAATATGTATATGCATATATTTCTAAAAATAATTACTAACTGTACAAATATTTTCAGGTTATGCAGCTAGGCATAACACAACTCCGCCATTCACGGCAAATAAAATGATGATTTTATTGGAATAAGCGTGCGCTCAAGTGACAGCTGCGATTGGCGAAAATTGGTTGAAAGAACGAAGAAAATTTGCTTACAAGACTGGGTTCGAGATGTACAATACGACAATATCATTGACCAACCGTTAACAATAAACGTCACTGATAGTTGCAGTTCAGACTCAGATTTTAAAGATCCGCTTGACCCTGTATCAGATTCAGTTTGATATAAATAAAATACAAACTCAAAGCATTTGTTAAATTTTTCCAACAAATTATCGACATTTTGTTTATCGATGTGTCCCTTCTGAGACGATAACAGCTTGACGACGTAACTTTTGCAGCACGTATCATGTACATTTGCACTGAGATTTTTTTCCATTAATTCCGAAGATTACGTAATAATTTCTTAGTATTCATTTTTGTAATTTACAAATGTACACAATTATGATTTTTTCGATTTTTTAAATGAATTTTCTAAAGGATTGGTCGTGACAGGACGTCAGTACAATGTTATATAACGAACTGTCATAGGGATCATCATTCGGCGTGCGTAGTATAAGTCATTTGTTACATAAGTTATATAGTTCAAGCCATACCAATAAATCGAGTGCAAAATTTAAATGCATATAAAGCTTCTTAAATAAAGCAAATGCAAACATTTTAAATAAAATTAATGTTTAAAACCCCTAAAATTAATGTTTAAGGTATTAAATTTCTATTAACTTAAAACTAATTGATTCTAATATTTCGATAGCCAGGAAGAAGGTTCAAAGTTCTATCGCAGGTGCAACCATATTAATGAACCTTTCCAAAAAAGACAAAAACACATAATTGTTAAAAGTGAAACATTTATTATATTATGCTTTCATATTTTGTGAAGTGATAAAGTAATTCAATTAATGAATAATAAATAATATTGAAGAAAGGTATAAATAAATTGGTTATTGAATTTGCCGAAAAAAACACCTGCGATACTAAAATTACGATCGCTGGTGCAACCAATTTTATTTAACGATTATTTCAATTCATAAATGTTAGGCCTTGAATGTGTTCTCCGAAAATTACAATTTTTTATAACTTTTGTAACGCTTATGGGACACGAAAAAAATACGAACAATCGTTTAGTTTTTTGGCACGCGAGAACATTAAGCCTATCGACATCTGAAAAACAGTGTTAAATACTGATACTGCGAATAAAAATACTTGATGTAACTCATTCGGCTCCTCATGACGTCTAGAAAAATCTGCGAAAATTTCAGACCCTCACATAAATAATTGCAAAAGTTATAAACAATAAAATATTTTTAAAAGTGGGGGGGTCTACATTCACATATTAATGACTCGAAAATTATTGGTGTTAAAGAATTTTTACAATAATATTCTTAAAGAAGAGAAAATTAAAAATATTAACTCGTGAAACGAGATCTTCATTGATAATATATTTTATTTATCAAATTTAAACATGATGTTTCAAAGAAAAAATTTCGTCAAAATATTTTTTGTATTGTTTAAAATTGTATTTTTTTATTAATTGTTGATTGTAATAAAAGTTGAGTATTGTTTTTATTTCATTATTAAATATTTTTCTGGTTCTGAAGTAAAAATTAGAAAAAGCCGCCATTTTGAAAATTTCCTGGAACGATGTCGTTCAAAATTGATTGGGCATTGCATGAAAGGACAACTTTATCTTTCTAATTAACAACGGAATTAGTATGCAATTTTCGATTTCCAATTACGTTTTTTAAGTCGGTCGACTATTACTCTTTAAACAGCAATTGCTATAGCTGTTATAGTTTTCCTTGTAATTTAATTATATGTCCTACTCTCGTGATTTTTTTTTTACATATCTTTAAACAAGCGTTAGCTGGTAGAGGGCTATTAAGAGCTAATTTTTGTTAGCATCAGGTGTTATCAACCTGATGCTAACAAAAATTTGCTCTTAATAGTACAAACGGATTCCTAAATCGAAATATGTTGTTAGAAGACCCCTCATATCTTTCAAAGACCTAGAGAAAGGATAGGGGTTGGGTAGGAGTAGGGTGGGGGTAGAGATGATGTGCTCGTTTAAATCAAAACGAAGTTTGACCGGGTCCGCTAATATATATACAAGTCTAAAATGTATTAAAATTGATTTTTTTGTTTTAGATACACGACTGTTAATTCAGGGAAGAAAATTAAGAATTTTGAAGACATTAATGACATTTATAATATATTGTATGTTGAAACCCTGTACAACTTCTCTCTACCAAAATGGACAACGGCTGTTTATCCCGAAAAATTAAGAGAACCAGCTTGTTACAGGTAAGATATTACACAGATTAATAATATAATATAGTAGTAATAACTAGAATATATACTAATATTATAAAGCTGAAGAGTTTGTTTGTTTGAACGCGCTAATTTCAAGATCTACTGGTCTAATTTGAAGAAGAAAGAAAAAGTAGCCTATGTAGCACATAGGCTCCATTCAAACTTTCGCGTTTATAATATTAGTAGGATACAAAATTTTAAATTTATTAGGTATGAAATAACATGTGTTTACCTTTATTTTTATTTTTGTTTGTTGATAACCATTTCACATCTGCCTTGGCTTTAGTTTGTAAGCCCCTTTATAGCATATCATTTTTATGTAATAACGTCCATCTGAACGTAATGTTTTGGTTATTATGATTCTAAAGTGTGACCTTTATTTTAAGCTTTAAGGTAGCGACCGCCACTCCTCTAATGTCGCGTCTTATGGTGGGTCCACTACTTCAAGAAATAGTTGGTAAAATGAAGATGATCATAAAGGGTCTGCAGCCATTGAAACTAGCTATTTATAGTGGACATGATTTCACCATAGGAAATATACTCAACTCCATTGGCGTCTACGATGGGAACTGCCCTGTTTATACTGCGACCATAATATTTGAGCTTCTGGAAGGTATGCTAATTCATGTATATGTATTTTTATTTTTTCCCGACTACAGCGAAACCAAAAGGAAGGGTAATGATTTTGGCCGTTTATGTATGTTCCACCGTTGTGCCTAAACTACTGAATCAATTTTAATAAATGAGGTGTTAAAAGATTCGTAATAATGGCGCGGGTGACATAGGCTATATACATTTTATAAAAAAAATAGCGGACCCGGTCTTCGCTTTGACTTGACTTATGTGCACTTCTTCCCTATCCCTACTCTACACTACTCTACCCCTACCCTACACCTAACCTACCTCTACCCTACCCGTACCATATCCTAATCCTACCCTACCCTATCCTACCCTACCCTATCCTACCCTTCCTCTTGACTCATAAACGTTTGGGAAATAGAAAAGGGTTGTTTTTATGGTTTTCCCTGCAATTCTAATTTTTCCCACCTTTTAAACCTTCCCTATACCTCCACGAACATTTGAAAACCATGATAAGATAAATCCGATCAGCTGTTATCGAGTTTTTTCGTGACTAACGAACAGCAATTAATTTTTATATAAGTAGATATGACGGAATTTAAACTTCACATTCTAATATCGAAAAAAAATAAACCGAGATAATCACTATGCGTTTGGTATCAAAAGAAATGTCTTGGCGAGCACATTACGAATATGTATATTCATCATATTGTTGGTCAAGATTGACTCAAAATATATCTTTAAATTGCGGTAGTACGTACAGTTTGTGCGGTTCAGTCGTTTCATTTAACTATATCAGAATGCGACGATGATATTGCACGACTAGTACAGACTGATTGGGAAACGGAAAAGTATTAATTACAAAATATGCATTTCCCCATTTCTATCAGAAATATTTTCTTGTTTCGTCCTTTTTAGACCACTTTTTACGTAGTCGGGTTATAGTTTTTAAACTTTATTTTATATTCATGAAAATATTCTAATAGCTACAGTAGTGTATTTCGGTTTAATATTAGTAAAAATACGAGTCTTTCACAATTAAACATTATCCTTTCCAGATGTGGACACTAATGAATATTTTATACGAATGTTATACCGTAATTCGATAGAACTTATCGAACCTGTGGTTATTTATATCCCTCGTTGCGGGAAATTATGCAAATACCAAAGATTCATCGAGTTGTACGAAAACCTGCTGACTGTCGACTGGGATCACGAATGCGAAAAGCAGGTAAATTTATCATTTGTCTCGTCGATTGTTTCTCATTTTTCCCTTTCTATTTTTTATTTTTATTTTTTAACAATGTTAATAAAAAAGTAATACAAAACGCTATTTAAAAAAAAAAGTTCATCTCTTGCGGTGCCGGACATTTAAGTGCCCAAGCATACAGTGGTCAAGGCTCTTAAGTGAGAAATCTCCTCACAATACACGCCGTCTCAAGAATCACTGCCTTCTGTATTGGATCCTTGATCCAGCACTTTGAATACGCTTATCCATATAAGCGTAATCTACTTAAGGTGTTGATCGAATCTTTTTGATATAACATTATTGACTGAAACAATTATCAGAACAATATCAGATCCGATAGTCGCAGTCACGGTCACCGCTGGCTCAAGTGCCTGGAACAGCAACAACCTTCTTGACTGGTATGCTGCGAGGTTAGTTGCCTTTAGTACGTACGCATGACGCTCTCATTGAGTGAACGAGACTATCTTATGCTTGGCACTACACCATCGGCAGCGCCTCATCACAGGAGCCCGCAGGTCTTCTTTCCCCAAGCTGGCAAAGACGTACCGCCAAGCGATTTAGCGTTCCGGTACGATGCCGTGTAGAAACCGAAAGGGGTTTGGATTTACATACTCCTCCTAACAAGTTTGCCCACTTCCATCTTAGATTGCATCATCACTTACTATCAGGTGAGATTGTAGTCAAGGGCTAACTTGTAAAGAAAAAAAAAAGCTAGTCGATGGTGAACCGTCCTCGTCCCGTAGTGTTGGCGGGGTCACGTAATGCTCTGACAGTAACGAAGACGAGCCATCAGATAGATATCGTCACGTTTTCCGTCGCCACAACGCATTTTTTTTTAGTCGATGAATCAGCTCGATTCTTCGAAGAAAAAAAATGCGTTAGTGTTGTCAAAATTTGATGTAGTTATGTATATTGTAATATATTTGTTTTTTTTTTTACAGATTTTGCCAACACTTGGTATTGCTTCCGTCGTCGGAATAGTGATATTTGTGGTCATCGTCAAAAAGTTGTATAGCAGAAGAATGCACGAAAGGTAAGTTTATAAATTTAAATCCATCCAAAAGTTGTATAAAATATACCTATACTACTTTTGGTTATTAATGAACATAAATTCAACTATAGTAAATTGACATTTCAGTGACAGTTGCACGTGTCATTTTACTGACAGTAATTAATTATCGTACTTTAATGAGAGTGCGCACACGATAAGTTTGCGTGTGGCCAAAATTAAGAACCTAGTAATAAAAACCTCGTCTATCTCTATCTATCTCTAGGCGAGTAAAAGAGATCGCGGCAAAACTGGCATCAACAGCGCCACCAGTCGCGTGCAGACTTACGCCCTTTTCACACTTCAGTCCAGTTTTTTTGCAGGATTATAATCACATTTGCCATCAAACGGGATCCTCTACGAGCATTCCGTATGCGGTTTCTGCATAAAACTGATCCGATCGAATAGGCTAGTTGACACTTTTTTTTAAATAATCTTAAATAGTTAATTATCGTTCTACTAGACTGAAAGAACTGTTTTCGTATTTTTTTTTGAGACGTGATTAAATGAAAATTTTAGTTTTTAAATATGTTTTCGACAATACGAGCCAAAACGCCTGTCCGCCATGACAGTCTGTATTTCAACTGCTTCATGACGTCACTATAATAACTCCCATACAAATGGAGCGTTTGACAGAAATAATAGTTAACAATTAGTTCGACTTTTAGTACATCCAGTGTTTTAGTGACGACAGCGTTTTTGACGTTAGGAAAATTTGAAAAAATAAGTGATATTTAAATTGAGTTTTATAAGAAATCCTTAACTTTTATTAATTGATATCGATATATTTCGGACCCCTATTCCATGTACTAAATTAAATTAATATTGCTTATATTAAATTTGATATGAGTCAACTACCCTATTGTACCATTCGGTTTTGTGACTAGAAACCGGATCCGTAATCCAGTAAAAAGCGGTATCCCGTTTAATCACATATTCAATAGCAGTGTTCACACGGCTTCCTGCGTGCGGTTCTTTTGCTGTTTTTTAAGCATATTAATGGTAATTTTTTATTGGATACTGCAAAACTGAACTGCCATGTGAACACAGGATCCAGTTATACAGGATACCGTTAAAAGCCAGTCCTGCAAAAATAGAATGCCTTGTGAAAGGGGCGTTATCTTGCGCGCACTCAATAGCTTGGCAAATTCGTTCGTAACACTCTCGAAGACCCGCGCGTACGACTTCACACCCGCGCCGATCTTTACCCCCGTCGCCCGCATATCACGAGAGTGTCATCAACAACTAACTTGCCAAGCTATAGGCTTCGTGTAGATGACGCCGCACGCCGCATCCGTACCAGACGTGAACAGGATAGCACGTACATAGGATAGCAGGAGAAAAGGATGTACCCGCGTACGTGCTATCCTTATCACCATTCACAAAGAACTGTCGGTCACTGAACAGCCGACCAATTCACTAACTTCATTATCGACAGGTCACATGACCAAGTCGTCGATCGGATCTGTCATTCCCATACATTATGTTAGTTGTCGATGCGTTAGCGTTTGTGGAAAGAGAATTGACGTGCCACATGGATACAGGCCCGAGTCAGATAATGCTCGTTCTCCTTTATCCAGCGGCGTCATCTACACGTAAGCTTACTCTGAAATCCTGGCCTAGTCAATTCACTAACTTCGACGTAAGTTAGCTAAAGTCCATAAAATGAAAGAAGTCCCCCAGACCCGGCGCTAATGTCTTAATGGCGCGCATTGTCATTTGGTAATGGCGGTCTTATTGTCATTTGTGTAAGGCGCTGTCAATTTTAGTTCAGGTTTTAGCCGCAGGAGTCCTTTCACGAAAAGGACTCTACCTAGTAGAATTAATATCAATTCAATAACAACCACATTTTTCGATCAACTGGGCATTGTCATCTACTTACCTACTCTATGATAACCACGAAGAGTTGTCAGCACCGGATAACATTTTTACTTATAATCTTAATTTTGATCAGTTAAATTTGTTGATAAACAGTACTCATCAAGAAAGGCCGTAGTATAATTGGTAAATTACGTATATGTCCACTAATAAACGTCAAAGTTAGTGAATTTTTGCATCTTTCGATTCATTGAAAATGATACTCGTATTATCATCTTCAAAAATTCGAAATAATATGCCAAAATGCATGCAGTGTTTTTGTCTTTGGCTATTAATTCCTTACCAATTCCTTACTATACGAATATATGATTAATAACAATACATGATTTGTATCAATCAATTGTTAATTATAATAATATCTAGCTGACGCCCACGCCCTTCGTCCGCGTTTATCTAGGATATAATTTATCTCCATTGCAAATTTCAGCGACACCGGTTCGTGTCATTTTGCGTGAAAGATTAACAAACTTATCTATACATGCATAGAAATGTTTGCGTTTATAATACTACTATTTGAATGCCTTGGCCACTTCACACCATTGGCTAGTACTGTTATGCAAGCAACCAATAAGCTATCGGCGACAAACAGACACCTAAAGCCGCATATAATAAAGATCATCATTATCAGCCGATGGACCGTCCACGGTTGTACATAAACCTCTTGTTTGGACTTTTAAAACCACGGTCTCGAGCCGCCAGCATCCAGCGCGTCCCAGTAACCCGCTTGATGTTATCGTTCCACCTAGTAATAGACCAGGGCCGATAATTTTTGAAACCACAAAAAATTACAGTAGGATGAAACCCATTAGAAAAGGAGGGGAATTAGAAAAAATAAAATAAAAAACCAAAAACTTGGTTATTTGAACTTTTCACCTAAATTTTGAGGTTATGTCAAAAAATTGTAAATACAAAAGTTATAGATCTTTTTATTACCTACAACTTTGCTATCTAACTTTTTTCCATAGGACTTTTAGTTTTTCCGGAAATCGAGATAAACCATTATTTACCCTTAAAAACTCACCCCCTCCCACTTCCCGAACTCGGTTCGACCGTAATTTATTTTTCCTTTTATTTTTAACATATTCCTCTCCTTTTCTAATGGGTTTCTCCGTACTGTAATTTTTTTTCACTTTTACCATTTTCGAGGCTTCGGGCCCTGGTCTAATATGGGGACGACCAACACTGCACTTTCCTGTTGCTTTTCCAGCACCTTAGGACCCCAACATCCATCAGCTCTTCGAACTATGTGGTCCGACTTATGTCATTTTGCGACTCGCTGAGCTATAATAAATATATTAACTAGCTGACGCCGCGCGGTTTCACCCGCGTGGTTCCCATTCCCGTAGAAATACAGGAATAATATAGTCTATAGCCTACCTCGATAAATGGGCTATCTAACACTGAAAGAATTTTTCAAATCTGACCAGTAATTCCTGAGATTAGCGCCTTCAACCAAACAAACAAACCCTTCAGCTTTATAATATTAGTATAAAATATAAATATATAATAATTTAATATTTATATTTTATACTAATATTTATATTTTCTACTAATAGAACCCATGCGACAACGTCACCCAGGTCCGACAAGGGATCGTTTTCGACCTTTGCTTTGCCTTTTATAGACCAAAACGATTTGATAGGTCGAAAACGACACTTTGCAATTGCACGTTGTAGAGTCAACATCTCCTGAGGATGCTCCGGTTTCGGTATGCGTACGTAGAGAGTATTTTGCCGGACCTGGGTGACGTTGTCGCATGGGTTCGTTGGCTTTTCGCGGATGATAGCAAAGTAAATAAATTTTTATACATTTATGATGAACTTCCGCAAAGTAACGCCTGCTTCTATCCAATATTAGTGTAGATAATAAATGTTGTGCTATCAGTCTGCTGTCAGCTATGTCGCTGGCATTGGTTCCTCTCCCCGTTTCGAAAGGACTACTCCAAGCGTAGCTCGCTTCATCGGTCGCTGAGTGACTATTAATATTTATTTTTATCTATGAATTTTACTATCACAATAAATGTATACAACGTGTCCAAAAAAATAACGATAAGCCGGCACCACACGGTGAACTTGCTTATCTTTCAATCTCTTTCTACTTACCTACCTACTACTCTCTACTATTCTTGGAATTAGAACGGGACATGTAGACACAATGTTAAAAACCCCAAGAATTTGTAACAATAACCCTATTTTGGGCGCATAGTAAAAGTGAATGCTTTAAACATCAATGTATGGAATTGAGTTATTTATATATTTTTCCATTTTTCCTCGAGTATTTTTAAGCAGGTCAAACCATCTGGTGCCGGCTTATCGTTGAATTTTAGGACATGTTATTTATGAATCCAAATAATTATTATTACTGTACATTTTTCAGTAATCTGATTAGAGTCAGTGATTGACCATTTATAAAAAAAAAATAATTGAGGCCTAATTACACATACCTACTTCAATATATTAACTTCAACAATTTGCTAGTCCATAAACATACTCGTTATAGATCTATTAATAAAAGATTAACTTGATAAAAATACGTTTTGTTTCAGGATAAGATACATCTGCGCTGTTTTATGTAATCCTAGGCTTATATGCGCGCAAGTTCTGGCGTTTCTTTACTTATTATATTTTATACCTGTTTTTTTTATGTTAAATTTTTCAATACTCTGCGCGTTATTCTCAATTATTAGAGATATTTTTTCTTAAAGATATCCAATACTCATATAAAGTATCCATCGACTTTGGCGAGCGACTCTTTCTTACGACAAAAATATACTCAGAGTCATAATTATCCGCCCTCTTTAATATGACCCCTCTGAGTATATTATACCTATTCTTAATAGCCGTTGAAGTAGAAGTAAAATAACTTCATCTTATTGTCCTATGATGAAACACAGATTAAATGTAACGTTACTTGTTCTTATGAATGAACGCTTTATAAATTTAAGAACGAAAACATTTGATTTTTATGGAATATTTTATTGTAATAATAATAATTATAAATATGTATGCTTAATATATACGAGTAAGAGTACCATCACAATAAGGTTTGAATAGGGTAGTTGACTGATATAAAATTAAATTTACAATATTAATTTTATAAATTTATAAAACTTAATTTTAAAATATATTTTTTTAATTTTTCCATACGTCAAAAACGCTGTCGTCGATTTTGTGACGTCACAAAGTTACTTGATGTACTAAGACCCGAGTTCACCGACTTTTATATAAATGGCGTTTACAGAACCGGCTCGTCAAATATTAAACGTAGTTTGAACAAGGAACATTTTTTTCCTGTTCACCAAACGTTTTTTGACTCTGGTTTGTAAACCGATCGTTTGAGGACGGCGAGTGAACGATTTATTAATAATTTATTTATTATCTATAACAGCATTGCGAGAAATTCCCCAAATGGCGGGGATTATTTGGGGAATTGAGATATGTTATTTCCGCTATTTGGGGAGCTTCGATTTGTGGGGATTTAGAAAAATATAATAATAATATAACATAAAACCTCAATGCTAGGAAGTGATTGATTTATGGGAGACAATGAATTATTTCTGAGATGAAAAATATACTATTTTATAATTTTACGGATCATTTTTGGTAGTTAGAGAGTAAACTTCACGAAACTTGCGAGAGTTACAAAAACATGTCCTGCAAATACGAGTATATCTGTCAAAGACATCTTAACCGGAGAATCACCGGGTATAGATAACCACCTGATTTATGTCCTTAACCGGCATATATTCTGTGGTGGACAGAAAATTTGGACCGTTTAAATAAGTTAAACGCCGTTTCGCGTTTAACTTATTTAAACGGTTAATTATGTTTAAACGAATGTCGGTGAACTCGAACCTAAACGTCGAATTGTTAACTAATATTTTTGTCAAACACTCTTTGTTTTGGGATTTGTTATAGTGACGTCATGAAACAGTTGAAATATAGTCCATTATGGCCGATAGGCGTTTTGGTTCGTATTGTCAAAAACATATTTAAAAACTAAAATTTTCATGTATTCGCGTCTCAAAAAAATCAATCTAGTAGACCATTTAAAAAAAGTGTCAACTAGCCTATTCGAAGAACCAACGTAGTACAAAATGATATATTTACTATGCTTATGAAATAGAATAAGTCTCAATTAAATGCAAGTATATTCGCGAACCTTTCTGGACTAAATAATTCTGTTTGAAAACTTAGACAATAACATAGATATCATATAATAAATATATATATATACGTAATATAATAAATTATATGAAGGATCTTTTTGACAAATTTGTATACTATTATCAATCATTTAATTTAATATTTAGTATTATACACAACTATAAATGAGGTATTTCTCATTTACACTCTCACGCGAGCGGTTAAGACGAGCCGCGAGGCGAACCACGGGGCCAGTGTGTAGAGCGCTCGTAGTTCTCGTTCCTCGTCTCGCCACCGAGCGGTTTTTTGGCACGAGTCAACGGACCTCGCCTACGCTGCGAACGTGGTGTTTATATTCCCGTACTTATTTCAGTCCGCTCGTGTACCGTTCTATCTTATATTTCGTTTAACTTTTACGATGTAATGGTCCCAATTATTAGAGGCGGTTCGGTTCCTTAAACTCCAAAAACAGTCGATATTATTTTGGGGGATCAAGGGTCACAAGAATAACAAGTAAACGATGCATGGGTAGAAATAACTGAACTTAATTGTCTACCACTAGCAGAGCTTAAGGCGAAAAAGGATACACTCAGCAACGTAAAAAGCAATCTTTGAAATATAAATCTAAAAAGAGATTTATTTATTTATTTGGTCCACTAGTGATTCTTAGAGTATTTACATATTTACAATCTACAAAATATAAACACAAAGCTCTCTACAATCAAATTAAAGTAGACACTGCACGCTTAGTTCCGTAATATTAAAATACGTTTAAACTTTACATAAAATCAGTTTACATAAAAAAAATACATTTTACAGTTGACAAAAAAAAAAGAAACATTTTATATGTAGATATCCTTTTCTAATAATTTTTCTTAAAAAATTCGAGTCAGACATAGTGCAAATGTTTAATTAAAAATAAAATAAATATATTACATCGTAAGAGTGTGAATATTAAAGTCATTTTCGCGAACTGCGAGGCGACGAGACGCTGTGGTGCGAAACGAGAGTCTGAGCTATATAAATTTGTCTCGAAATCATTCATTGTTTGGGTTTATTTAGTATTATCATGAAATAAACCCAAACATATTTTTTTTATTTAGATTCTGTTGCGCGTTTAGCTTACATTAAGGTACAAACGTATACAAATGCTGAAGCTTATATGTATCAATTTCGCTAAAAGAACATCATACTACAATAAATTTACATTCAGAGTTGTTTTTAAACTGTATAAATTATTTTATATTAATATAAACATTTTTAAGAGTTTAGTTTAGTTATAAGCACAGATTAATCAATAATACAGATGGAGAGTACGGAACACGACGGTGTCGTAGCCGCTCCAAATACGAAATTCAAAAAGTAATTACATTCTCGAGTCAGTACGACACGAACCGTAGTATCAGTAATTTTCAATATTATTCGACAAAAATGGCGTCTTATGTATTTAAATATTTTAAAAACTGTTCACAAAAACTAAAGAAATAAGATGGAGTATTTTTATTTGTGGAGTAATTATTGATTATTATATTAATTTACGTAATTGTTGTTAGTGTTAACTTTTGAAATACAAATTATGAAAACAGTTTGTAGATACGGTTGTCAAGGAGACGCATGACGCTTTTTTATGGGTTTCACTGGCTTCAGTACGTTGCTTGTAAAGACTCACTCTGGTTACTCTGTGGTTAAGTTTTGTAGGCAGTCAAAATCGACACAAAAAATCACTGAATTCGAAAAAGATGATGTCTCTGATTTTTTTGTATTATATTTTGAATTCTAAAACGTTTCGAAGTTCGCAGGGTCAGCTAGTATCTAATCTTCTATAATTAAAAATGAATCGCAAAATGCGTTGGTAAGCGCATAACTCAACAACGCCTGGACCAATTTGGGCCAATTCTTTTTTAAAATGATCGTTGAAGTTCTAGGATGGTTTTGACGGCGAGAAAAATTCGAATAATTGCCGGAAAAACCATAAAAATAGCCGTATAACGGGGTAGGGTAGGTGTGGGGTAGGGTAGAGTTGGGGTAGGGGTAGGGGTAGGGTATGGTACGGTAGGGGTAGGGTAGGGGTAGTTGAAAGTTTACATCGAGTTTCACGCGGACGAAGTCGCGGGCGTCCGCTAGTAAACATATATTTGTTTGTGTATCATACATTACATATTAGCGGACCCGACCGAAAATCTGTTCGTGTATTGGCAAACCTGCCAATATTCGTTAGTATGGAAATGAAAATACAAGCGATAGCTTATTCGACGCGGAATAAAACACTGAGAAAGGCCTATTTTTTAAAATAATGGTAATCAAAATTGGCAAGCCAAAATTGCAGTTTTAAAAAATATCTTATAATTTTCTAACTCTTTGAAAAGTCAATAAAAGATCTTTTGCTGACGCCGACGGTAATTGGTTCTTTTAAGTCTTTAAATTATTCCATATTTTTTCAGAATTTTAAATCAATATTTTCGACTAAAAAAAATAATAATATCTGAGTCCGTACCCTAGAGGTGACATGCCCTTCATTCAGCGGTTGCGTAACGCCATTTTCGGCGTAATATTTATATCAATAATCGTTTAACCAGACTTCTGAGTGTTAAAGTTTTTAGTAACATTTACTCTTCTTCAAGGGGTTTTTTTTTTTTAATTTTCAATATCGCTGAAAGTTTTTGAGTTACAATCAAAAAACCTATTTTAGGGTTTTAAGGTTATAAAAACTGCAATTTTGGCTTGCAGAAAATAAAAAAAATACGCTTTTCAATTTTGTTTCGTGTCGAAATCGTTGAGGTATCGCTTGTATTTTTCCTTCCAATCTAACGATGATTGACAAGTTTTCCTCGACTAGTGAAACAAGTCTAGACAAGTTTCCCGGAACATTGACTTGACGGTAACCAATGAAAGTTTTTGAGATACAAAGCCGGTCCATAAAAAAGTACGAGAAAAATACTTTATCGTTTATACTTTTTCGTTTATTTTATAATAATTTATAGTTTTGTTTATTTTGTTTTTCTTTTAATGTTTCTGTTTTTTTTCTTTCAGTATCTATTCTGCTATTTCCGGTGGAGATAAAATTAACAAATCAAAGATCATGAAAATCGATCCAGCCGTTCTTGAAGCTTAAGTTTGAGTTTTTTTATTTTATTAAGTTTAATTTAATTTAATTAATTTTTTCCATTTTATTTTTTATTCATTTTCGTTACATATACACATTCCAAACTGTCTGTACCATTATTTTAAATTTTGATAATATTGTTAAAAACGTGTCGAGTTGAGACCAACTTGACACACTTTTAACAATTGTTTCAATTTAGAATCATAAATTCTTTGTGTTTGAAGGCCAATACAAGTATGTGTTATTAAAAATAAGGATGATTATCATATCGTGTTATCCAGAAGGAGTATATAAGCATTTCAGAATAATTATTTGAATTTGAATTTAACGTTGCCATATTAAAAAAAAACGTTATTTATTAATCGCTATACAAAACATTAGGTGCGAGCAGGATAGGCAGTCGGGTTTTCTAATTTTTTCAATTATTGATTTGTTGCAGATTTACACCAGTACAAGTGTAACTTGTGTCGCCCTAATTCTTCATTAACCGAGTCCACCAATCAAGTCTTTACTAACCTAATAATGTTTTTCTGTCCCAAATAAATAGAAAATAATAAAATAAACTTAAAAGTACTCAATGATACTTCATTTTATGCCTATTAAAATAGGCATAAAAATACTAAAACTATAAAATAAAATAATCTTAAAAATACTTTTCATTATTTTCCACCCATCACGCAGGCAGCAAGCATTCTCGCGTTGAATAGGGTAGTTGACCCTTATAAAATTTTATATAAACAATATTAATTTCCTGTAGTACATGGAATAAGGGTTCGAAATACATATATGATATCAATTAATAATAGTTAAAGATTTCTTATAAAACTTAATTTAAATATTACGTATTGTTTTAATTTTACTAGTGAATCAATAAATATTATTATTATTATTATTGCGATAAATTATTTTTAATTATTTTTATTATATAATTATTATTATTATTTTTGTCAAACTCTCCGCTTGTAATTTTATAGATTTGTTATAGTAACGTGATGAAACAGTTGAAATATAGACATTAGACAGTTATGGCCGTCAGGCGTTTTCGTATTATCAAAAACATATTTAAAAACTACCATTTTCATGTAATCACGTCTCAAAAAATATATTTAAAAAAATTCAATCTAGTAGAACGTTTAACTATTTATGAACGTTTAAAATAAAGTGTCAACTAGCCTATTGCGATTAAAATTATTGGTGCGCGAAAGCTGCCTGCCCGAGGGTCGCCTGTTGCTTCCCTGAGGCGTTTGCTGATCTCTTTGTGGAAACTCTACTTTCTCCACCCCAAACGGGGCGAATTAGGGGGATATTTTAGATTTAGATTACCTTTAGAAGAATCGATATTCGCTGACGACATGAGTGGTTCAATATGTATTTTAGGGTTCTGTAGTCTATCCTTATAGTTTCGACGCGGCATAATAAAGTATTGTCAAGTGTCCCCAAGTCTACCAGCTAAACGATAGCTTATGGATATGTCAAAAAAATCACTAAAGTATTACGTACATATACTGAGTGCTCGGGAGTATGTCCCTAGGCTCGGGAGTATGTATAACTTCAAGGCGTTGTCGAGCCGAACTGCATAACTAATTTTCTTTTTAACTTGAAAAAAACTTTTTGTTTTGATGCAAAGTAATTCAAATAATTCCGACTATCCATGTAACACACGCCTTTAGGTAAAATGTAAAGGATTTTTTTATTCAATAACAAGTTAAGATGTTGTTAATGACAGTACTAGACTACATTTTTGACGAGAGCGACGACCTCTGTAGTGAAGTGATTTTCTTGATTACTTCAGGACAAGCCTGCACTTTCTGATAGTGGTACGGATGGATCCTGTATCTGACTTTGTCGATATCGACGAGATAGTTGCAACTGAACTCCGCACTTCCCTAATTAGCTACTTCGTGATATTTATCAATGAATAAGTTTCGCTACGTCATGTAAGGGACACAACAAAACAAACAAAATTAAAAACAAAGCGCTCCATCTGTATATTATTTATTAATCTGTGACACAAATATAACGATTTCTTTCGAAAACGTTCCATTTGTCATTTTCAATCTTTTGTTTTTCGAGAAAATCGTATTTATATTAAAAGAAAATCGTATTTATATTAAAAGAATTAAAGATTAATAAAAATGATTTTAAAATAACGTTTTAATCAGTTTATGCTTTTAATAAAGATGTAGACTAAAGATTTTTTTAATAAATTAATCTTGATCCATCGGCTTCATATTCTTAACTTTAAAAATAAAAATAGCTCACAAAATATTAAACATCAGTAAAACGGCTCCAAAAAGAATTCGATTTTTATGAGAGTGGGATGATGATTAGGTTTGAATATGTTGATTTTTATGAGACATTTAAATAAAATTTAACTGTCATCATCCCTGTTGTTTCAGCTTTCAAAAAATATTCTAACAGTGATTGTGTCAAGATTAAATACTAATATTTTTACACTAAAATGATTTTTATAGGAGCCGCCTGCTTTCCAGAGACTACATTACCGCGTTTGGGGGCCGCGGTACCTGGTTTTAACATTAAATAAAATCAATCTTCATCTTCAATGAGATCAAGTCTCACAAGTTTTTTTTATTACAAATTTTCCTAAAAATATTTTTGTATAAATTCTGTAACACCAACAGTTTTGGAGTTATTTTCATTGATGTAGACCCCCATTTTTAATAATCTTTAATTGTTTATAACTTTTGGAATCATGAATAGTCGAATGACCGACATTTTTTATTCCTGGTAAAACTATATAGTACGGTTTGGAACATATAGACTAAACTTTATAGAAACATTCATAATTAAAAGCTTGAAAAATATAACCTTATTTACAAAAAACCGGCCAAGTGCGTGTCGGACCACGCGTATTAAAAGGTTCCGTTAGTTCCACAAAAATACCGATAACGATACCCCGCACCACGGGATATGACGCTTTAAAGACGCAATTAATATACATACCCATAGTAAATTTCATCTTTTTAATTAACAACGGAGTTAGTATGCAATTTTCGATTACCAATTACGTTTTTAAGATGGTCAATATGAGATAAACGATTAAACAAAATTCATCCCCACTTTACATGTAGGGGAGGTACCCTAAAAAATTTTTTCACTACTCTTGCTCAAAAAACTCAAAAAACACTTTCAGCCTCTAGGGGCTAAAGTAATTTTGTTTTTTTTTTTAATTTTTGTCCGTTATGAGTACCTACTAGCCTGCTATAAAACGAAAAAGGTTTAAATTGTAAATAAATTGTTTAATCATACTAAAATAAAACGAAGGAGATTTAAGAGAGAATCGAGTAAGAGAGAACGAGTAAATTGATAAAAAATTGAAATTGGACCGAAATGCAGAGTTCTTGTCTGTGGAATGCGTACTTTTTTCTTTTTAATTTTTATACTTATTACAATCGTATACAAAATACCTCGTATACTGCGTCTTTTTAGCCTCTTGTATAACAATCTACCATTGTTCTTTATTTAATGTACATATTTATGCAAATTACCAGCGTTGTAGTAGTTCTAAAATATATCATTTTAGTCTATAGGTTATAAGGATTGAAAGTCTTATGAATTTTGAGACTGAATGTAATGTAATGACTTTTTTTTATAACTTCATTTTAAAAAGTCTTTACAAAATTAAATTTTAATAAAATTAATTATTAATTACTACTTAATTTTAACGTACTAGATACTTTACCTAACGTATTTTTTAATCCCAATGTTTTTGTATCGTTTTATTCATTACAGTTGTTTTATTAGCGTGGAATGTATGAAAGATGTTAATGTAAAATAAATGTCATTTAGCGTATACTGTACTGTTCTCTAGAAATGAACGAATTTAAACGAAAAGAGATATATGTCAAGTTTAACGAAAAGAGATATATGTATGATTCTATGTATGTACTTTCAAAATTTAACTTGTAGGTAATTGATGTGTTTTAAAAATAAATATCTATGTGCAATATTGTTGTTTTATTTTTGAATGTTGAAGAGTTTCAAAGTGAGTCACTTGGCTGAATCCTAGTGAAATGAGAATGCGATGCGACGTGATTGAACTGGAGGGCTATTCTGTAACGAGGTTTTGTATAACTCGCAAGTGCGAGTTACGAATTCACGTCTATCTTTCCCTTTCTATAGTATCGTGTTAGACAGTGCGAGATAGAGGCGAATTCAAAACTCACACTTGCGAGTTATACAAAAATAGATTATGAAACGGATAATGGCAGTCATTAAAGCTTCTGTACATTTTAAAAAAAATCGTTGGAGGGCATTATTTTGTCTGTTTATCTATCCGTGTTTTTATTGATCGGCCATCACGTTGAAACTACTGAGTGAATTCAAATGAAACTTGGCATGATTTTAGACCATAATACAAGGCATAGCATACCTTTAGTTGCGAAAATAAAATCAGATGGGGGGTGAAATAGTGGTTAAAGTTTGTATGGAAAGTCCAGTTTTCAAGTTACATTTGTAAAAATTGGTATATGTACTACCAGAAAGATACTAACAAAAATCAATGTAATTCAAGATTTATCAAAATTCTACCCCGTATGTAGGTCCTTGTAGGTCTTCATCAACAGTTCAACTTCTTATAATAATGTTTTCCAATGCACGAGTTACTTACTTTGTAGACACTAATATCACTTTTAGTGTGCTTACAAAATTTAAGGAGTTCCCTCGATCTTTCCAGGATCCCATCATCGGATTTAGACATAATTAATCGAACAGTTTGAAATTAAAAAAAATAAGTATCCAAATTGGTTCAGGCGCCTTCGAGTATCATCGAAGAATCATCAATCAATCAATCAAGAATTGCTGTAGGTAACAAAACAAAAGATACCATACTTACTGAATAAGTTAACATCCTACAACTGGGGTCACCAAATAACGCACCGCGATCCCCATCCAGACCACGAACCCATTGTGTGCGGACCGAAAAATATATCCCTCGTAGTATAAATTTTGATCTTTTTTTTTATTCTTTACAAGTTAGCCCTTGACTACAATATCACATGATGGTAAGTGATGCAATCTAAGATGGAAGCGGGCTAACTTGTTAGGAGTAGGATGAAAATCCACACCCCTTTCGATTTCTACACGACATCGTACCGCAACGCTAAATCGCTTGGCGGTACGTCTTTGTCGGTAGGGTGGTAACTAGCCAAGGCCGAAGCCTCCCACCAGCCAGACCTGGACCAATTAAGAAAATCTCAATCGGCCCAGCCGGGGGTCGAACCCAGGACCTCAGTCTCTGAAATCCACCGCGCATACCACTGCGCCACGGAGGCCGTCCGATCTCGACTTACTGATGAACATCTCCAGGGTTTACTGTCAATAGCTTGCACCAATTTCACTCACTGCAGCACGCAATTTATTGGCGTCTTTTGTGAATGGCCTAAATACTTTGTCTTTATACTTGCCCGTGCAATGAGGCTAAGCGTCGAGGCCCGTAGGCCTAGTTCGAACTACTTTAGTATTTTAGTCGAGTACGAACGATTTTTGGCCGGTAAATCGAAAAATTGTTCGTACTTGACTAAAATACTAGTAGTCGGAACTAGGCTGCACCGCCAGATTTATCATTAAAACTAAACACTTTAAAAAGATGGCGCAACAGTTACCATTCTATTCATGTTTTAAAAAATAAAAATCGTCATCCTATGATTATACATATTAATACTATCAGGTGTCCCGCGGTTCCACTTGTTTTCCGTTCCCGTGGGATACAGTGATAAAATATAGCATAAAACACTCGTCGTAGGTATTTGTATTTTATTGTATCATAATCTTATTTAATTTAGAGATGAGACACTTGCTAAATCTAAAGTCTAATGAACCACGGCTTTCAAGAATGAGTACATAAAAATACAAGGGCTAAATACCAGGTTTTAAAATACTTTTCAAGGTAGGTATTTGGCAGTGGTCGTCTGTGCAAAAGAAAGTAAGTAATCCACATTATGACGGCATAAGAATCACAATCGAATTATTAATATAAAATACTTCAACGTACTTTTTTCGCTATTAGGTTTCTGACCTTGCTATTTCTGAAAAAATAGGGATAATTTTTCTATGCAAGTATCTCTAAGTAAGGCGGCAGCCCGTACTCACTAAGACCTCAAGTCCTGCAAGTTGATAATATGTACTTGTATAGAAAATCAAACCTTGTTCTGTTACGAATAAGGAGCACAATCGTATCAGCGAAAAATACTTGGAAAATATTCAGCAGTAGCTTGTGTAGTGCCATTCATAGCCCATACGGGTAAAAACTGGTAAAAATAATATTATGAAATCTTTCCTTCCTACTTTTTGTGATTACAGGCTTAGGACTGTCTGCTAAGTTAATAATAAGATTATTTATATTCATGTTTCATCTTATTAGTACATTAGCAGGCGTAGTTAAAAGATTTCACTTCTTTGTATCTATAGTACAGCACAAAAGAGTAAAAAATAAATGAGGGCGCTGTAGTTATTGTCGTTCATAGGGTAACCCTGTGTTCCGTCATCCACTTGGGATTGAGACTACCTTGATACTTGATAATAATTGATATTTTGTTCTATACGTAGATAATATTATGTTCTTTTTTTAAATAAGATGATTTGTTTTAAATAAGATTATTATCTAATATAAATAAATTAATAAATCTATTTGAAAAATACTTACTATCTAGCAGGATATCTAGGAGTAAGCATTGTATGTTATGGGTACCTAATATAGCTGATTTCATGATTTACATTTATTGTGAATATAAGTCAATCTCATCAAATAAATTATATTCATCGTAATTCGTCTGGTTACTATCCGAACTTTCGCTATGATTTTAAAAATCTAATAAAACCATCAATAATGATTGGTTGCTCTATAATGAACGATAATAACAGTAAATGTGTTGCCACACAGTGAGTTTATCAGTTCCATTTTTATTCAATCTTCAAAATTCCAACTTCTACTCTTTTATATCGCACTATAGACCTTGTAATTTTATTTCGTTTGTTAGTTGCTCAATAACACCAATCATCAAGCATTGATTGTAATTTATGTCGTTACTGTTTAATATTTTCATTGGGTACTTACCTGCCCTACAAGAGGAGAAAACCTAAAGCAGAGCTATTTGAAGAGAGGAAAAAATTGTAATAGGTTATATTGCCATTTTTTGCTCTATTGCAAAAAAATAATGACTGTGCAGTCAGTATACATTCGAGAATTTAATGTATGTACATAAAAACGTGTGCAATTTTAAAAGGTGTGATTGTAATAATATCAATGTCAGAAATAAAATTGTTGCACACCAAACCACGTTACAAAAACAATTGCAATTCTTTTAAGAGCAATTGCATACGTTTTTATAATAAACTACCACATTAAGCTATTGGCATATTTCTCAAAAAGTTCAAAGTGAATGTTAATATAAATTATAAAAAAGCTTGAACTGCCCTTTATGACTATGTACGTACTTAATTTTAGATAATTTTGTAAAATGGTGCTAAACCTTTACGGTTTGGAACCCTCGTAACTTTAGTTTTAAGTTTTCGACTATTATTACCACCATTAATTTAAATTAAATTATGACATAACTTGACATTTCATAAGAGCTTGTAAACTAAGCCTAATTGGAATAAATAAATTTGATTTAATTTGAACCTAGATAATGAAATAAAACTAAATTCGACCCTTTTTTCGAGATGGCAGAAAATGCACTACTTAGGCTAGACTATGTAGATAGTATATTATAAATATTCAGAATACAGTAAACTCCAGAAAGTGTGATCGCGCATAACAATGAAGCCGTTGAACTTACTCAACACAATACGTGCTTTATAATGACAGCTGAACGTGACTTCTGGTGTTTTCTGTATTCTGAGTATAGATATTAATTTACCAAATCTATAATTTTTGGGATAGGGATTTCGATAGTAATTTTTTTAATACATACTTACATAAGTGTAATGAATACTTCAATCGTCATACTAAACCGTGCATTTCAGAATAGTCACTAGATGCAAAACGCGTTGCAGGCATGTTGCAGGTGTCTCTTGCTAAATAATGCTACTAATCCAACTTTTTCATTCTTTACAAGTTAGACCTTGACTACAATCTCACTTGATGGTAAGTGATGATCCAATTTAAGATGGAAGCAGACTAACTTGTTAGGAGGAGGACGAAAATCCACAGCCCTTTCGGTTTCTACGACATCGTACCGGAACGCTAAATCGCTTGACGGTACGTCTTTGCCGGTAGGGTGGTAACTAGCCACGGGCTAAGGCTCCCACCAGCCAGACCTGGACAAATTAAGAAAATCTCAACCGGCCCAGCCGGGGATCGAACCCAGCACCTCCGTCTTGTAAATCCGCCGCGCATACCACTGCGCCACGGAGGTCGTCAATGTCAATAATCAATGATTCCCGCGAGATTTGTGAAAAGCTGATGGATACGATGTTTGTTATGGATGGATTAAATATTTGTTACTGTTTCACGCAAAAACTACTGAATGGCTTTAGTTTATTGATTTGAATTTATTATTGTTTAGGGATCGCGGGTATCAGCTAATACTTGTATAATATACTATATTAGTACTAGCTGTATATTATGTACTTAAAAGACTATTATAAGCTGTCAAAACGGCCTTCTTATCATGCACAAACAATCACATCTAACATTCGAATCAGTCTTGAATCATATTGTTAAGCATATGCTACAGTTGTCATACCACTAATCAGTCAGTCAAAGAAGCGTGATGGGTTACAGTTGTATTGTCATTCCCGATGATCCGCGCGGGCCTGGGGCCACGATTTCACACCCGCGCAGTCTTTCCCCCCGTCGCCCGCATATCATGGAAGTGTCATCAACGAACTTGCCAGACTATAGTAGTTAGTTAGGTATAATTTTAAAATTTAATTGCATTAATACAGGCTAAAAATTAAAGTTTAGTGAATGGACTACTGTAAGCATTTACTTTTGAAGTAGAGATAAATTGTACAGTTTTTACGAGGAAAAACAGTATAATCAAACGCAAATTTGCGAGTCCCATAAAGCTTAAAGAAATAGGTATACTTACCACGTCATAAGATTAAAGAAATAAGGTATACTTATACCTGTTAGTTATATCTGCTTATTATCTTAATATATAAAAGATTAAAATAATCTTTAGTAGGGTTCGGTGTACTCGTCTATAACAAGATCCTCAAGACAGTTATGAACCCACCAGTGCATAAGTTTATTAAACAATGTGTTAATAAACTTTACTTAGTCGAGGTCACTACACAATAGGGATGATGACAGTTTTTTTTTATTGTATATAAATTGGGAGTATGCTAATAGTAAAGCAATTTTGTAAAAGTAACAGGGTATCTGCGATCATTGCTTTCGGAGCTACAGGGATTTAAAGGGTCAGATTTGCGGCGCTGCCGCGGATCCCTGAAAAACGCCCCATACAAAATGACGAATTAATGACGTCGTAGGTCGTAATGATCGTTAGATTTGTATGGGTGGTCAAACAAAACTACTAATATTTTTGTTATTTGTGCGTTTATGTTTATAGTTGATTTATTAAAAAATGTCACGTTTAAAGTAAAGAAGCTAAAATTGTATGAATTTTCATTTAATTACGATAAAAGATTTTTAATATATTTTGAAATTTTATAATCTCATTTATTTTGCAAATATCCAATCTTTGCTTTTTATATATAAATTAGTTAACATTGACCTTTCCTGAAGTAATGCACGTATACTGCGGTACCAGGAAGGAAAGGAGGAGATGAGATAAAAAAAAAGTTATCATTGACCTATATTTACCGGAATGTATCATAAAAATAAATATATTCCAACCTAGTCATCATCCCCATTGATCAGTTCCTTAATGATAAACACACGTGCATTATGAAAGTGCAGCTACAAGGAATAAGAGCATAATTATGTTAAAATTACAAGCGCGACAGATGTTGTGCATAACAGCGATAGCATGACCGAAAGCATATAGTACGAGATCCGGCATAAGAAATTTCAACCGTCATCTGTTTTTTAATAACTAATTTTTTTTTTAAATATTTTTTTTTATTCTTTACAAGTTAGCCCTTGACTACAATCTCACCTGATGGTAAGTGATGATGCAATCTAAGATGGGAGCAGGCTAACTTGTTAGGAGTAGGATGAAATCCACCCCCTTTCGGTTTCTACACGACATCGTACCGGAACGCTAAATCGCTTGGCAGTACGTCTTTGTCGGTAGGGTGGTAACTAGCCACAGCCGAAGCCTCCCACCAGCCAGACCTGGACCAACAAAGAAAACCTCAATCGGCCTAGCCGGGGATCGAACCCATCCCAGCGCCACGGAGCCTGTCAAATAATAGAAAATATTCACATTGATACATTGCACATGGATTGCCTGGTTAAAATGCGGCCAGATAGTACTCAATCTATACTAATATTATAAAGCTGAAGAGTTTGCTTGTTTGTTTGATTGAACGCGCTAATCTTAGGAAGTACAGGTCCGATTTGAAAAATTCTTTCAGTGTTAGATAGCCCATTTATCGAGGAAGGCCATAAGCTATATATTATCCTCATTTTCCTACGGGAATGGGAACCACGCGAGTGAAACCGCGCGGCGTCAGCTAGTATATATATAATTTTAATTTATTTAATCTCCTTCCCTCATTGGTTAAGTAAAATTTATACTCGAAAAAATTTAAAAGTAAAGCTTTCCTACTTTCACACTGCAACTGTGGGGTTGCCAGATACAAACAGTTAAGTAATGTTATTTAAATACCCTTATCAGTAATTTAGTTGTCTAATAAGTCAAATAAAAGCTTATTTTATGCTTAATTTAATTGTATTATGCCTTTGATCTAGTTCATGGTTTCCTAGACTTTGTATGAAAAATGCGTTTGGCCGCAATTTAACTCTCACTGTGAACATTGTCTATCATTTATTACATACCACTAATGAATAACAGATGATGGTATATATTTCTAATGCCGGATCTTAGACTAATATAAAATTTTCCAAGAGAAGTGGCGTGCATCCCGCGTAGCTTGACTGACCTGGTTGTCTAGTGTATGTGAGTACTGGTGCTTGGAGTCCATTGGATTCACCTACACACGAAGTAAACTATAAGAAATTGTAATTGTGTTATCAGTTGTAAAAAAAAAGCATCTGTTGAGTTAGGAGATCTTTTTTTAGCTTAATATAAAAAAGAAAA
This sequence comes from Bicyclus anynana, assembly GCF_947172395.1. Lineage (NCBI taxonomy): Eukaryota > Metazoa > Arthropoda > Insecta > Lepidoptera > Nymphalidae > Bicyclus > Bicyclus anynana. Next base: position 6,183,930 of record NC_069110.1, read on the forward strand.
TAACTAAATATAAACTAGCGTTATATAAAAAAGAAAATAACTTAAAATATATAATAAAGCATCTGTTGAGATTCGAGATCTTTTTTTAGCGTAAACTTATATCAAAAAGAAAATAACAAAAACTATATAATAACTGATCTGATACGAGTTTTCCTAAGAAAATGTAACAAAATATTCTTAACAACATAAATTTCATTACTATACTTACTATTATAATACTGATTTTTTTTAACGTTAACCTTTGTGATTGATTTGTTTTCGACAAAAAAAGCTTATAATCTACTTTTGATTTTTTTAACAGTAACATTACAAGTGTAGAAGTCGGATATAGTATGAAGAAGGCCTATCATTCCTCGAGCAGGTGACACGTGTTGCATACTCCCAATGCAAAGCAAGTTTCCTGAAACAAAATGATATTGCTGTTAGATCAGACAGTTAGCTCTACTTTTTTTTTTATTTTATTCTTTACAAGTAAGCCTTTGACTATAACTTCATCTGATGGTAAGTGATGACGCAATCTAAGATGGAAGCCGGCTAACTTGTTAGGAGGAGGATGAAAATCCACAACCCTTTCGGTTTCTACACGGCATCGTACCGGAACGCTGAATCGCTTGGCGGTACGTCTTTTTCGGTAGGGTGGTATCTAGTCACGACCAAAGCCTCTCACCAGCCACTTACTTGAGGAGTAAGATGATAACGTTGTTACGAAAAAACGTGTAATAGAGCAGGAATTTCAAGATGTGTGCTGCCATTTACAGGCATAGTGAAACAAGTGTTTATTACTTTAAAAATCCAGTAGATGGCTTAATTAGATTTTAGATAAGATAGATTAGATTAGATTAAATTAGATTAGATTTTCTTAATCGGTCCAGGTCTGGCTGGTGGGAGGCTTCGGCCGTGGCTAGTTACCACCCTACCGGCAAAGGCGTACCGCCAAGCGATTTAGCATTCCGGTACAATGCCGTGTAGAAACCGAAAGGAGTGTGGATTTTCATCCTCCTCCTAACAAGTTAGCCCGCTTCCATCTTAGACTGCATCATCACTTACCATCAGGTGAGATTGTAGTCAAGGGTTAACTTGTAAAGAATAAAAAAGATGGCGATCTTAAAGAACTTTGAAAAAACCCCTGTCATGGACTTCTTATAATAAAAGGACGCACAATCATGTAGAAAACTTCACTTTAAAACCAATTTTGCCTTGACAGTTTTAGAATTATTGATAAAGAAAATTATATCTAAAGGCCTTTAAATATAGTTCAATAAAATCCCAAATTGAGAGCAAATTCAACCTTAAGGATTAAGTTTAAGGTTGAATTTGCAAATGCGACTACTTGAATTGAGTGCCAAGAATTTGTATGGCACTCATTGAGTGGGGACGTTTTTTGGTCGCTGATTGTGTATCCACTTTTTAATAGGAGTTCCGATGCTCTTTGAAACACTATTAGAAACTGTTGCGATGCAGTTATCCCTGAGGTTCATAGATGGCGTTTTGTTTTAAAGTTTTACTCCATTTGTGGGATCTAATGTACACTCGGTTTTGGGTGTCCACACGCGCACTCACCCGAGGACTCGGTGCCGGGTTAGAGCAGGAGCCTGGCCTGCAGGATCTCGAGCGCGGCCTTGCGGCGCAGGTAAGGCATCTGCGCCTGCGTGAAACTGTACTCGGCGCCGCGTGCGCTGAACTCGGCGAACGTGCACGCGAAGATGCCGCAGTCGCTGCCGTTCAATTGCTGCGGTATGTCCTTCAAAATACAATAAAAATTATATTGTAACCTTTTTTTATAAAACACTAGCTATAGCCGCGCGGTTTCACCCGCGTTTGTAGGAATACAGGGATAATATATAGCCTATAGCCTTCCTCGACAAATGGGCTATCTAACACTGAAAGAATTTTTCAAATCGGACCAGTAGTTCCAGAGATTAGCGCGTTCAATCAAACAAACAAACGAACAAACGAACAAACAGACAAACAAACTCTTCAGCTTTATAATATTAGTATAGATTTGCTCATAAAGTATCTGTTATTCCAACAATATCAATATTGTAATGTATCTCATTACATTTAAAGCTTAGCAAAAAGTTTTTATGTACGAAAAGTGCTCAACTTTTTATGAATGAAATTAATTTTGTGAGATAAAATATAATAAATAAACATTTAATTCTTTCATTTTAATAATTTTGACAATAAATGATAACCATTTATCTGCAACGGAAACGCAAAAATATTAATTTTCTTTATTAGTTATAATATAGTTATAGAAACAAAAACTACTCGACGGATTTTAACGAAACTTGGTACAATTGTTCTTCATACTCCTAGGCAGGTTATAGTATACTTTTTATCACGCTACGATCAATAGGAGCAGTGCAGTGAAAGGAAATGTTGGGAAAACGGAAGAAGTTACTCCATTTTTTAAGCTTCCGTCGCGTGTGCAGCTTTAATGGGTAGGGGTAGGGTAGGAGTGGGGTAGGGATAGGATAGGAGTAGGGTAGGGATAGGGTGGATAGGGTAGGGGTAGGGGTAGGGTAGGGGTAAGGTAGGGTTAGGCTAGAGGTAGTGTAGAGGTAGGGTATGGTAGGGGTAGTTGAAAGTTTACATCGACTTTCACGCGGACGAAGTCGCGGTCGTCCACTAGTACATAATAACCCTGCTGATCAGATCACTGTCAAGGGCTATCTTGTCGTTGAATAAATATATGGTATATGTACCTGACTGAGAAAAATATTATGAAACTGAAAACATGCCAAAATAATCTAGAAAGAAGCATGCTTCATATAAAAAAACAAGACAAAGTCAGACTCTCTACTATCCGAAGCAAGACCAAGGTCAGAGATGTGGCAGTAACAATTAAGAAGCTTAAGTGGAAGTGGACAGGACACTTCATGCGGGATAAAAGGGATAAGTGGACCAGGGATGTGACAGAGTCGTATCCTAGGATAGGAAAAAGGAAAAGAGGTCGCCCCTGCCAAAGATGGGAGGATGACCTCAGACAGACAGCAGGAGACACATGGAGAAGGAAAGCAAGAGATAGAGAAATATGGAAGTGTCTGGAGGAGGCCTATGCCCGAGGGCAAGCTGAAGAAATGAATCAGTGTCAATGATATGTTGTAATAATATTTTGTTTATAAATTCAGCAAATAAAGGCTTTATTATTATTATTATTATTATTATATGTACCTTGAGATTCTCTGTGACCCATTCGCTGCTGTCGAAGGTTTGCCCCTTTTTGTCCTTGTGTTCGTCGTACAAATATTTGAGCAGCGCGTCGAGGCAGGCCTGGTTGCGGTGGCCCAAGCTATCCAGGTAGCTGATCTTCTTCTCCCGAAAGTCTATTAGACTCAGGCACCAGTGCTTTCCGAGATGGACGGGAACCAACATGAGGTCATGCTCAAATATATCCACCTGGAAAGGTATTACCCATCAAACTGATAACTTGTATAAACTTCTAAAAGCTACAATTAAAATAATAATAGCATTTATATTTTGGCAAGAAAGGCTGCAGAATTATTATTATTATTATTAGCTGCGAGTGTGTGTGTCAAAAACCGACCAAATTCTTAGATTGAAGAAAGTTAGAGTTCAAGAGTACGAAATAAATAATTGAAATACTCAACTTTCAAGTTATAGTATTATGGGCAGGTTATAGTATACTTTTTTATCACGCTACGATCAATAGGAGCAAAGCAGTGAAGGGAAATGTTGGTAAACGGGAGAAGTTACTCCATTTTTACAGCGACTAGAAGGGCTGGATTAAAGAGGTATGAGGGCGGATGAAGTCGCGGGCGTCCGCTAGTTAATTAATAAAAACAATTTATTTTATTTTATTTCTTGATTAATCTTTTGTGAATGTCCTTCTTTTTTATCTTGCTTTTTCTTTCTTCTGAGATTACACTACTTAATTGTACTTTTTAGTGATATACAAGTAATTATTTATGTCTGATTAATTGTTTATGTTCTTCCCTTATAAGGGTCTGACAGAATACCAGTATTGTGGGTTCAACACTATTAGCTAAGTCAGGTCCATTTAATTGGCACAACACATTTTCTAGTATTACCATTAAATAGTTCTAAAATATATATGTAGTTTAGTTTTAAGTTATTATGTAGTTATTTGTTGTGCTAACAAATAAATGATTTCTAATATTGTATTACAGTAGTAATTATTTTTATCTAAAACGTCCGCGTGAAACTCGGTGTAAACTTTTTCAACTACCCCTTCTCTACCCCTACCCTAGCCTACCCTACCCCTACCCTACCCTTAGGGGTATAAAATGATGTTGGCCTATTCTCATAGATACCGGATCAGCACAAAAAATTTCATCAAAATCGGTCAAGCCGTTTCGGAGGAGTATGGCAACAAAAACTGTGACACAAGAATTTTATATACAAAATAACCCACAGTAATTATTTTTATCTTTCGTATAGGCTGGAGGATTGTATGGGATTGTGTGTGCTGTAAGGATATCCTGTAGTAGTCTAATTATAATATTACTTATTATGATACAGCTTTGCTTTGACTTATGTACACTTCTTTCCTGATTCCCTTCTTTCCCTACCCTTGCCCCTAATATATACATACAAACAGACAATGAAAACTTTCCTCTTTATATATACATACATATATATCCAATATTAGTATTGGTGATGCACCTGTGCAAAGCCAGGGCAGTTTGCTAGTATAAATTGACACTGACCTTTCGCGTCCATCTTTTAAGTCCAGCATGACCACTCTGCATAAGCTTGGGATAGAAGAAAGTGTTGGTGGCATAAACTTTAGGTAAATCTTCCCGCGTCTCACTCCTTTGAATTAACAAGTTCATATAGAAGTTTATCACTTCATCATTGAGCCAGTTTTGTCCTGCCAAGGTTTGGAGATCACGTCTGAAATTAAAATTTTAATGATGAAGAAGCTAAAAGGCTGTAATTAGGATGAAGAAGGAGGCTGTAATTTAAAACATATTTGCGAGGAAACACACTTTCCGAAAAGGAATTTGCATCTTTGCTTGTTTTCCACATGATGTAACTTTTTATATGATTTTAAAAAGTACCTACTATTTGTTTTTAGACGGATGATAAGCTGTGCATTTAACATTATGATGAGGCACAAGTGTGTAATGAGATAAATTGAGATATTGAAATTGGTGAAATAAAAGACACTTTATGAGCAAATTTGTTATAAAATATTTTATTCAAATGATTCTGATGACTTGGTCTCTAACTATGGGCTTCATAAAAAGGCACAGTCAACCACTGGGTAAAGAAGCGAGCAACAATAAAAAAGTTTGGAAATGAAATGCACTTTAAGACTGGTTAATACCTATCTCTTGCTAAATGGTGATAAACTTAAAAAAGAAAAAGCCTGGCTGAGCCTTTCGTGGGCTATTCTCAGACCTGTTTGGAACCCTCACAACTGTAATTTTAAGTTTTGGACTAATTATTATCACCATTACCTGACATTCTGAAAATGTTTGTCAATAAAGTCTAATTAAAATCAACGATTTTTTTTACACTTTGACTTTATCTCTGCATGCAACTATCCATGCTACAGCCCTACTTAATGTGTACTGTATACCACAAATTAGATATCAATGTTGAAAATGCATGTAATTTTTTAACTTATTTATTTTAAATCATTTATTGTTTGCTTTAAAATGTTATACAAAATATACTAATTATATCTTATTGTTCAAAGCTTATTAATCAAATAAATTCTCATCTATTTAAGAACAAGTCAATTAAATTATTATAAGGTGCAAAATAACTAACAATTTATACCCTCATTTTTTATTTGTTTGTTGGTAAACAATACACGTCGAGAGAGAATGTAGTGACTAAAGTATACAGAAAATAATAAAATAAAAAACATTCTAAAGCTACTTTTAATATCTAGAATCCTACTAAATTATAGAGAAAAACATACAAACCTGAAAATCTTTAAATTAAATTTCTCTACTAGAAGTTGTCCGGCAGGACCAGGACCAAATGCTTTTTTGACTAATTCTTCCTGTGCAAGAGTCAATGGTGGCAACTCAACAGTGGGTTTAGGATACTCTGTAGTAGTATCATTGTGTTTAGGCACATGTAATACACTATCAGTGGGTTTAGGCTCCACTATTAAACTATATGGTGAACTTAATTCATATTTTGACATATTTTCTAAGAATGCTACTCTCAGGTCACTGATAACTTTGCTGTTAATATCAGATTCCCTCATTAAATCCAACATCTTAGCCTGTGTATGATTGTTTTTAATAATGTACTTAGTATTTAGTTGTGAGAGCCAGTCCATTGATACCACCGGAATGTCTTTCTGGTTATCTCTTAAAGTATTGACTCTGTCGACTTTAGTGAAGGAAGTTGATTTTTCCAATGGTACAAAGTTGACTTCTGAATCTGATAAACATTTAGATGCCACTGTTATGGGATCATACTCTTTAGTTAAGTCATTATTATGCTTCACTGTATTGAACCCCATATCAGTTATCTTTAGTTGCTTAAAATATTTTTTAGGCTTCACTGTATTGAACCCCATGTCAGTTATCTTTAGTTGCTTAAAACATTTTTTAGGTGTTTTTTTGTAAGACTTCACAATTCCAATAGGACCTTGCAGTTTGATATATTTTCTAGGTGTATAACTTGCTTCTCTCTTATTAATGTTCCGCCCTAATATGTAATACTGGAGTTCATCTCTACCTTCATTTTTATAGACATTGTTCTTTGATATTGGAGACTTCGAGATTTCTTTTACAAACAGGACCTCATCATCAACATTATAACTGACATTATTCCCATTGTCCTCAACGTTGTTATATTTTAACCAGTGGTTAGATGTAGAACTTATATTTTGCCTTGTTTTTGCGCCATCACAAATTTCTGGAAACATATTTGTCACTTTAAGTATGTAAGTGTTTTCTTTTGTCATATTATATCTTATGCAAAAAGATTTTATCTATTTTAAGTGGTTTAATACTGTGATTCTCACAGGATGGCTACAGACATCAGAATTTACAGACAGAAACATATCAGTCATTAAACCTAGTTTATTTTTTGCTTGGCTATTACAACCTTTAGTTAAGCAACCACATACATCATATACAATCAATATAAAATTATCATGTCACAAAATACTGTGTGTTCAGTTGTCATAGTCTTTAGAGACTGACAGATTTTGATTCAGTTTTCTGTAGGTTAGAGAATAGGTTATCTATTTTTTATAACTCTAAGTGATAAATGATCTTTTTTTTTTGCTGCTAGTCCATCTATTATGTAATATAGAATAATTGAAATGTGTTCTTTGTAGAATAATAAATAAAATATAAAGCTAAAGCTAATTTTGGTAAAACATGCTAATTTTAGGAACCACTGGTTTGGATTGAAAATGGCTATGGTCTAACATACCAGGCCTCCTCATGATTCCTCATGACCGAGGAGGTCATGAGTGTGTGAAATCAAGTGGGTTGCAGGGGTCCGTATGTAAGTAGACTTATTTATATGTTACTTGAAAATATGCCTAACTGGTGACTACAAATTTACCTGTCCTAAATACATCGCCGGAGATAGATGTCTTTCGGAACTTAATCCTACTGGAATCGTCATCTTCATCGTAATTTCTGTGAAAAAAAATCAAACATTGAGATACAAAGCTGGATTAACCACGTGATCAGTAAGTAGCTATGTATTCTATATTTAATTGTAATCTAACAATTTTATGCAGACTTTCCAGACAAAAGAAATTATTGTACAATTTTCTAAACAAATATAATAACAAAGCCATACCTATTTCTTTTTAGGCTTCTGTTGGTCGCCGGGTTGTAGCCGCTATCTGATGCAAGCCGGTTAAGGATGCCTAAAGCTAAACGACTCCTCAAAACAAGCTCCATGATTTTAATGAGATTATGTTTCTAGGCTATTATTAAAAATATATGAAATGATGAAAATTCAATTTGAACTTCACGTGCACAACACAATTCACAAACCACAAACGGCTAAAAATCACAAACGGAAGACGGAACGGAGTTTTCATCCGAAGAGTAAAATAAAATTAATCTCACAGACCACAAATCACAGTCACAGACAAGGAACATATGTTCACAGATCTTTAATTCTTGCCACAGATTAATAAATACCAAAGATTACAGTGTATTATTGATAGATACTTTACTACGTAATTATTAATTATTATAAAATATTAATTGCTATTCTCTTAAGTTTATAAGTATGAAAAATTGTTTTGCGCAAGTTGTTTAGCCACATGAACCGTAATAAAATCAACATTCGACGGGGTTATATTTGTTAAAACACAAAAGGGTTTTTTTGGTGGCATAAACTTATGAATTACATCGTTTTACAACAGACAAAAATATATTGTAAATCCAAATTCAAGCTTCTCATTGTTTAGAATTATGACAACATACTTAATATTATATTGTTTTTTAAAGAGGTCTAAGGGCGGACGAAGTCATGGGCACCTGATAGGTATTTATATTTGTCATCCAAGAGGTCATACTAGGCCTGGCGCAATCTGAGTTTTAGCGCAAACGTACAGGTACATGGTCGCGTTACCCTAGTGGTGACTTAAACATCCGAGCGGCACGCAGCGTGTGCTGCGCGACGTGCCTCGCTCGTTCGTTATCGTTCGTCGTTCGTAATATTATCAACCAATAAATAGTAGATTGTTATACAAGGGGCTAAAACGACCCATTATATACGAGGTATAATAGAAACCGAGTTTATAATGGGTTTAGCGCCGCGTGTTACATTACATTTTACACCTAAAAATACCTCGTTTAAAATGGGTCTTATTAGCCCCTTGTATAACAATCTACTAATTAAGTAGCTACTTAAATAATGTCTACCGAATAATTACTTCGATTTTCTTGTTTATGAAATGAAATGAAATGAAATGAAATGAAATTTATTGTTAAAATAAGTCCTTTTACAATGGTGCTGAGGAGCCCGATTTAAGTTTGATAAACCTGTATCTCAGGATCCTCGCTCTTCCTACTTATAATAAAAATAATTTTAACAATCATGAAGGATATGGATTAATAGAAATTAAAACTAACATGCAAAAATAATTGTGTGTGTGTGTATGGGTGCGTGTGTCTGTGTTTTGAGTGTGTATCTGTGTGTGTTTGTGTGTGTGTGTGTGTGTGTGTGTGTGTGTGTGTGTTTTATTGCGATTCTAATTAGCTTTGTACCAGATAATCTCTAATAACTCAACATACGTAAATGTGTTAGTTAAAGGTTTTGTTTATATTAAATTTTTTATGTTAGGTATGTTATTAATGTTCAAATAAGTAGTTAGAATAGTAATATTTATTGTAATCAACTTTAAAACTATATTCAATATTTAAATTACTAGTAACTAACCTAAACATAACATAAAAATAAAATATAAAATTATATCTACAAACTTAGGCGTCGTAGAATTCATCCGAATCGGTGATCATTGGTAAAGTGCCCAGAAGGCTGGCAGTATTGCCACGTTGTATGGCAATACTGATTCTCTGACCTTAATATAGGCCAGCCTTCTGGTCACGGGAGGGGGAGGCGTCGATTAATCGCTTTGCGTTAGAATATAAATGTTATTATTATTATGGTATAGTTAGGTACCTAGCTACCTCCCAACCGATTTTCGTTTATAAAGTTATTCATATACTCTATTAATATAAGTTTGTTAAAGTATAGGCACATAGGTAGGTAGGAATGTTTTAACGCCTATTTGAATTGTATAGTAATTTATCCCTTCCAATATACTCGTAGTATCGTACCAATCATTCTTAACGAAGTTTAGTTAAGAAACATAACAAAATACATAGTAACGTATGATGTAGGCATCTCTTCGGCATTTTTCTTATAGAGTACCTAGGGTAAACAGTGTAAAATATTTTAAACTTTTTTGCATTACGTAATGTGGCTGAATATTTAAAAAGTTATGTGTTGATGTATTGTTAGTCCAATCAATGACGAACGCACTTCTTTTTTATTTTGTTAACAAGGTACGCGAACATCGCCGCGCGTTAAATCTAGTTGTAAGTATTTTTTATTTGAAGACAACCTTAACGTTGTTTGAGTAGATAAAATAAAAATAAACGTAAAAACTGTAGGTAAATAAATCGGCTTGCTAATAATTTTGTTCGAACTAAATTGCGCCGTATTGTGTCGTAGCGAGAGTCGCTATTTATTTTAATGACGTTGCGGAGTGAATCTTCTGTACTTGTACATATGTTATCTGTGGTTATACATCAAGCTCTCCCCCCGACTAAAACTATAATTAATTGCGTGAGACTGTCTGAGCGTCTCAAGTCCTTGGCTTCACAGCACCTAGACCAAATTCTTGACGAGATAGGGACGTTAGGCGAAGCGCTCGCAGCTTCTTCGAACCTAAACGGTCACATCCGAGTAGCAATATAAGATTGCACCAAGGAGGTGCCTGCCTTTAGCAAGGCCCCCTTGTCGTCGGAGATACGGTCCCTATTAACGGATAGAAACGCCCAGCAAAGACTCTACGTCTCCGAACCGACCCGACACAACGCGAGTCTTCTCTGGACTCTCCAAAGACGGTGCAAGCGTCGCTTGCATCGGCGTTATGTCAGAAAATTGGACAACCGACTGAGAGAGCTCGATCCCACGCACGTAGTCTTCTACCAAGTGGCGAGATATCTCAAAGCCGACCGTTTCGCAGCCACCCCACCTCTCAAACGCCCTGGCCTTCCAAACGCGATCGAGGACATCGATAAGGCTGAATGTCTAGCCGACAGTCTAGAAGCCCAGTGAACTCGAAGCACTTCTGCACTCGTAAAATCACACGCGAAAAAAGTGAAGTCCGAACTAACCTCGATCTTATCACACCCTCCGGACGTAGTCGAAATTACCCCTACGTCATGCGAGGAAGTCTCTGCGGTTATCAAGGGCTTACGCAAAAAGAAGGGCCCGGGGCCTGACACGATTAGCAATAAAGCTTTAAAGCTACTCTCGGTCCAAATAATCAACCTCCTGGTGAACATCTTCAATGTTCTCCTAGCCCCCTGCTCCTTTCCAGACGCATGGACAGAAGCCATAGTCTTTGGCATCCACAAGCCGGGCACACCCCGTGACCTCCCGACTACCGCCCAACTAGCCCTCTAATAACACTATAGGCAAGGTGTATGATATCATGATTTGCGATGAGAAGCAACTTCTCATCAACCAACAGTTTTCATTTCTGTGTACACACTCGTATGTTCACCAAGCGCACCGCCTCACGGAGCACATCCTTGCCGGCTTTAATAAATTCAACAAACCTTTAGCCACCGGGGCGCTTTTCTTTGACTTAGCTAAAGCGTTTGACCGAGTCTGGCACGAAGGCTTAATAGTTAAACTGAATCGGTTCGGCGTGTCAATCAAACTGGTCCGCTTGCTACATAGCTTTCTGTCCATCCGCACCTTAAGGTATCGTATAGACGGCACTCTCTCATCCCCCCGAACGGATTCGCGCCGGAGTCCCCCAGGGCTCCGTGCTCTCGCTGCTTCTATACTCCCTCTTCACAAGCAACATTCCCACCGACCACCCGGACGTACACACCGCACAGTTCGCGGATGACACCGCACTGTACACGACGGCCGTAGGCCAGCGTTATTGCGTACATACCACGGTGCGCCCGTGATTTGTCGCAGAAACCGGTTTTGCAATGTTTGGAGCGGCTTAAGGGTCGTTTTGGAACGGTGGGCAAACATTACACTAGCGTAGGTTAAGTTTAAATATGAACGTTTTGTTATACTCTAACATAATAACTCCATACCCTAATAAACCTATAGTTGTACTAACAATTTTATCGTCTGTATACCAGTCTATTGCGTTATCCTATGATTATTAGGTAACCGAAAAATCTAAAGCTAAAAAGAGTATAAATTTAGTTGTTATCCGTTTACAAGTTAAAAAATAATACTTAAATTGAAACAGTTTTGACGGCCTCCGTGGCGCAGTGGCACGTGCGGTGGATCTATAAGACTTGGTAACTGGTCGAGGTCTGGCTGGTGGGAAGTTTCGGTCGTAGCTAGTTACCACCCTACCGGGAAAAACCTACCACCAAGTGATTTAGCGTTCCGGTTCGATGTCGTGTAGCCCATGCCCATGTTTGTCTATGTTAAAAATGCTCCAAGATCTAGTTTAATGTCTATAGGTACCACAATTTATCAAAATTGGTTCAGTAGTTTAGCCGTGAAATGGTAACAGACAAACAAAATTCACGCGGACGAAATTGCGGTCAGCAGCTAGTTTATTCCAATATACTTCTGCGTTCAGTTAATAAAACAAAAAGCAATAAATACCCTATATAAGTGGATATTCCTTATTTCAGATTTGGGTATTTTATGCATACGTTTAGTGAAAACATTGATATGTTTGGGTAAAAATATAGCACACGCGTAAGTAGTGTAGTTTATTTTATTTTCGGGATTCTAGCACAAACGTTTATCTATTGTGGTCTGTTCAACTTTTGGTGCCACTGCCCTATACAAATTAAAAAGTTATTCAACTAAATTGTAAGCGTTCGCAATTTAGTTGTCCGATAGTAGGCCAACTAAAAATTGTCAGTGAGTGGCCATCCTCAGTGCAGTGTCGTGGTATATAGGAATGATCGATATTCGGAAAACATCGATGTTGATACCGATGTCATCATCGATGTTTGATATTCATCATAAATCAAAAATCGATTTTGACCAACATCGATAATTTTAGGACTGTTAATTAACAACACAGTAAAATATAATTCAATCGTTTCAAATTAATTCATTACAGGTTTATTTATACAATTGGATAAACTTCATATTTATGAATTTTGACTTTAGGGCACCTGGTAGATACCCTCGCAAAGCTTTAATTTGATTGTACAAAACCTTGTATTTGTATTTTTTTAAGATTGTAATTATGTAAATACTGTAACAATCACTAGTCGACCAAATAAATAAAGGAATGCGTTCTTGAAATACGTAATTTGTTTCATACGTTGCATTAGTCGAGCTTAAGGCCGTGAGTAACATCAAATAACGATTATTAATTGCGTTTACATCGATGTTACGATATTTTTCGTACAGCATCATCGATGTTAAAAGATTGGTGTTTTTCCTTTCAACATCGATAGTCATCAAGCATCCCTAGTAATGTATCATTTTATTTTTAATCTGCGAGTACAGCAAAGATTAAAGAGTAATTTGTGTAAAATAAGAGTGGCCTCTCACTGGCAATTTTTAGTTGGCCAACTGTCGAACAATTAAGTTGCCAACGCTTACAACTTAGTTTCGCAACTTTTTAATTTGTATGGGTAGTGGCACCAAAAGTTGAACGGGCCCCAATAGATAAACGGTAGTGCTAAAATCCCGAAAATAAAATAAACTACGCTACTTACACGTACGCAATATTTTTACCCACACATGGCAATGTTTTCACTATACGTGTAAATACAAACATAGGCACATTATTTTTTAACTGGTAAGCGGATAAATACAAAATTTCTACTTTTTATGTTTATAATCATAGGACATAGTTTATTCTTAGTTAGTATATAAATGATAAAATTATTAGTTCAACTATAGAGTACAAAACGTTCATAATTAGAGCTCAGTGTTCAATTACTGTGGTAAATCCCCAAATTTGTCAATTAAATTACTTTTTTTATAACTTATCGGGAAGTAGGACTTTTCCATTTAATTTGGTCAAATCTTGATTATATATGGAATTATTTAGTAAACTCAATAAACGATATTGTCATTAAGTATTTGTTTTACATGCATTTTGGTCTTCTTTTGGTGCCACTACCCTAATCGAAAGTGAATCCCTACTCTGATACGATCGGCATCAAATTTATTAGTTGCGGCGATTTAGTTGCTTTAGATGTGCGGGCTGTCATAGATCGCTTTATCTGTTTAGTATATTCGGCAACTTAGTTGGCCAACTAAAAGTTGCCAGTGAGCGGGGGCTCTAAAGATTAAAGTACAGTCATAGAGAATGTATCTAAGTTAGGTACAGTGATGAGTGAAGTAATAAAATGTACTCTGTGAGTGAAGTGAAGTAATTCGTGTTTCAGGTGTAGGATTTTACAAATTTTGATATCTAAAATTAACAATAAAATACTAGTTCGAAAGTTGAAAACATATTGAGTGAAAATGTTATCGTCAAACTAAAGTGCACTTGTACGTTGACTACAACATCCGCTATTGATATTTGATGTGTTTACGGTATGTTCCCTGATTATTACGGTCACGTATTCTTATTAAAAAATCCTTTACGGTACTTCTTAGTTCCCTTTAACACATTTGTGCTCTCCTGTGGCATAGGGTAGGACTAATTTTCCAGCATATTTTAAAACGCCGCGCCCATCTAGTTGATGTAAATATTAGATTTGAGCAACAGGTAATATCTGAACCCTCAGGGTTACGTATTGTAACCAATGTATAGTAACTGTCCATTATTAAGAGTTATATAGCATAATAAAGCAGTGATTCTAATTAGAAAAGAAGGAATTTAAGTCGCTGTAATAAAAATGCTAAATATAAATTTGCTTATTTCTTTAAACCTTTAGTTAAAATTAATGATCTCAAGCACTTTTCAATCATCATTAGGTTTGAATAAGTATTTGTAATGACTCAGCCACTGGTTTAGTGTACAGTGGTGCTGAGAACAGCTGACAAAACACTATAATTCTGTACTATAAACAGTAAAATAAACATATTAATAAAAAGAAGTAGGAAACCCCAGAGAAACATTATACATTAGCAATATTTGTTAGGCAATTACAATCAGTCTTTGGAAACTAACAGTGATCTATCTCTATATTATTTCCAGTGGCGTGCACTAGGTTTATAACTAGGGTAGGCATAAGTAGAAATTGCAGAAATTGCAGAACAGAAAATGCCTTCCTCATATACATTCATAATGAGTCTTCAGGGTAGCATCTATGATGCACACCACTGGTTATATCATTACAAACTGCTTAAAGTAAAATTTTTTCAAATTGTAGAATTACAAGCTAAAATTACAGGTTTTCTTAGTAACTCTGTTTATTTTTAACCATTTCACAAACTACGAGTATTTTTAAAGCATACAAAAGCAGCTAATAATAATAATTAAAATACTGCTTGATACAGCTACATTGTAATTCTTATCATTGTTTGCTTGATTAGAGTTACGACATTACATATGATAAGCTCTGTTTGTTTAAAATGTCAGTTAATGCTATAGTGTAGTAAGTAAATTAAACTAGATATTTACTTTTGTCCACTAACAAATAACAATATTAACTTAAGTAGAACAATCTGTCCTAAAATGCATAGTAAAATTTTAAACTGGACAGAGAAGTTTGAATTTGTTTAATTGCCTTAAAAATGTACAGAGCGTACAATGACATAGACAGACTTATAGATCAAGATGAAGATATATGAACTCCCCAATTTTTAACAACATCCAGACATTGATGTGTGATAAATGAGTGAGTGAGTGAGTGTGAGTGTTTGTGTGTCATTACTTTGTGGATGCCTTCTAAAGCCTATTGACCCCAATGTCCCTCTAAAGATTCACAGGAGATATCTCTAAAGAGAACTTCCATCCCTCTACTCTCTTCTAGCCCTCAGACTTAGTTGAGACAGTCATTGTGCAAATTCAAATCTCCCCTATCGCTGTTGCAGTCTCATCAAGCCGTTACATGCACAGAGTTTCTAACAAGGTTAGAGTAGGTACAAATCATACTATTTGTTTACTATATTATTCTGCTGACATATGAGTCAGTGTCAAATAACTCAGCTGAAAAATGATTGAATGAATTTTGATGAGTAATGATAACAATTGTAAATAATACACTGACCTTGTCATCTGATTCTGCAAATTGCATATCTAGCTAAAGACAACATATGTTTTCTAATATAGTAAGCTTATTAATATCCACATACTCCTTACTTTTGCATAGTCATCAAATTAAATGTTGCATTCATATTTTAAAAGTGAATAGTACTTGTAGAGCTTACTGTGCAGTGGGAGACTAACACTCTGAAGGACCACAATATAGAAGTTTTTTTTTTCTCCTTTCTCTTATACTGTTACTCGGCAATCTGTCATTCGACATTGAGCCTTTCGTCTGTTGGTTAGAGGTTATGGGTCATCAGAAGGAGTAAGTCCATTAACAAATCTCCTATTATGCTGTATTCTAGCTATTTTTCTTGGCTAGATTTTGAACACTGTTGCGTTTCAGTCTGCAAAAAAGCAGGCTGCCGTCTCCTTCTAGATTGTTTGCCAAGTCATTGACATGCATTGCTAGTCACTCCTGATATTTGATACTGTAGCACTGTATTTCCTGTCTGACTGTCTTAACATTAAGATCACTTTGGATATTCTTGTTACTTATGTATGGCGGGATGTTAAAAAGACACACCTGTCTTTTTAACATCCCGCCAATATAGAAGTGAATAAATATTATGACCTAACAAATGAACTAACTAAAAATGGCTATGTGGTTAATCTGTATGCCGTAGAAGTAGGTGCGAGAGGATTACCACCAAAATCTCTCGATAACCTGCATAAAGACCTTGGCCTCTTTAGTACTGTATCAAGTTCTATATTAGAATGGGTATCCAAAGCTGCTCTAATAGGATCTTGCCAAATTTGGCTAGGCAGGGAGAACAACACGAGCGGAGAGGGGGAGTGTTAATTGATTGTCAAGGAATTTCTTAGTCCTACGTCCTTTGGTCACAAGTCCAGGAATCTGCTGGAAGGTTTTCTCTCTGCCCAGAGGAGGAACTGACACCCACACAGTGAATCCATGGATTGCTAAGATATTCGTCTCATTATCAATCAATACATATAATTTAAATTGAAGTGTGTCTGTGATTTCAAAATAACTGTGTTTTCTTAAGTGCTTATATGTAAATTACTTACATAATACCAAAACAAAAAAAAGCTTTTTTACAATAAAGATCAGGGTAATCTTTGCAAAGGCTAAACAGATTTAAATGTGGCTTCCATTGGAAGATAAAGGAAGTTATTAAGCAATATATGGGCTACTTACTTTTAATTCTGGAAAAATCTAGAGTTCTGTGGATCTGTGAAAACTAAATTTCACATACACAAAAATTTCCGACACTTCTCTGATCACCTGTGTACTTTCCTTTCCTGTAGAAATATGGAGATAAAACATAGCCTATGTTACGCTAGGAAGATAAAGTAGTTTGGAGTTAAAATTAAGCCAAAGATTCAAATCTATAGGATATTAGTTTAGTTTATTATTATTTAGGTAGTGCTAGAGTATAGGTTGGATAGGGATAGGGTAGGAATAGGGTACGGGTAGAGTAGGTGTAGGGTAGGTGTAGGATAGGTGTAGGATAGAGGTAGGGTAGGGCTGCGAAGGGGTAGTTTGGAAGGGGTAAGGTATTTGTAGGGTGGGAGTAGGGTAAGATAGGTGTAGGGTGGAAGTAAAACAGAATAGGGGCAAAGAAAGATATTCTATACTTAGAATAAAATATATAGGCCGGAGTATGTCCCGTACTACGTCGGTACTAACTGCCACAAATTTGTCACAAGTAATTTCAGTGGAATAAAGTTGTTCAGTACTTCAAATATTGCTTCAGCTATAATATGCGAAGGCAGAGGTTAACAAAATAAAACATCATCACTTATGCTGTTTTGCATCATTTCTAATATCTGTGATCTCATCTAAAAGAAACTAAAATCTGCTCGCTTTAAGTAAGCGCAGCGATTACGAGATAACTAAAGAAGGATTATTATTTCAACATCATCATTATCAACTCATATTCGGCTCACTGCTGAGCTCGAGTCTCCTCTTAGAATGAGAGGGGCCAATAGTCCATCACACTAATCCAATGCGGATTGGCAGACTTCACACACGCAGAGAATTAAGAAAATTGTCTGGTATGCAGGTTTCCTCACGATGTTTTCCTTCACCGTTTGAGACACGTGATGTTTAATTTCTTAAAATGTACACAACTGAAAAGTTGGTGGTGCATGCCGGACCGGATTCGAACCCACACTCTCCGAAATCTGAGGCAGAGGTCATATCCACTGGGCTATCACGGCCTGGATTATTACTTACGGTACATTATTTTACCTACTTGATAATTTATATTTCTATTTTAACAATTAATTGGAATTTCTTTGTATGTATTTGAATGTAATTGAAACCTCAATATCTCAACGGCAAAGGGGCTGGACTTACGCCTAGAGATCATGGGTTTGAATTTCGTCCGCTGTCATACCCACTTGACCGGAGGCACCGGTTGACCTGAAGTGATGCTGTGACCGCGCGCTCTCCGCCCTCTATCTCGAAAACGGTTTACCTTATTATTTTTTTTTCACAAAATTTGTAGAGAATTTTGTATTCTACAATACTGATATACTGATAATAAATACAAATAGCATAAAACTCAAAGGAAATGAGATATTTAAAAAAAAGCGAAAAAAAACGATTTTTGTGACCTTTGACCTTGAAATGCAATAGTTGCGTACACCCTCCAATATGTAGGTTTTGAGACAACTTTTAGGGTGTCAATATACAAGTATTTACAGACTTACAACTGGGTATCTCGAATTCCGAGGTGAACTTACTATAATGACTGGACTAACAGTTTTTATAACTACATAGTTGGAGTGGAATGGGAATATTAGTTATACTAAAAGCTAATAGCTAGCTAGCGGACGCCCGCAACTTCGTTAGCGTGAAAATCAGTTTTTCATAAATACCGCGGGAACTTTTTCCGGGTTAAAAAGTAGTATATGTTGCTCCATAACTACCTCTATCTACAAGTGTATTTACAAATTAAAACATTTCATGAATTTCATGCGAACGAAGTTACGGGCCTCCGCTAGTAAACAAGATACTAGTCAAATACATTTTCAACTTTCAAGTTTCTAATAGAGACGGACTTTACACTGTATTGATGTTAAGAGAGCAATCCACATATGATAGTTATTGAATTGATATGCTGGCGTATTGGCTCTTGTAAATCTATTTACGTACCGCGCAGCTATTTATGGAGGATGATGTCATAGTTGTTTTGGCAGTATGTTTCTATGTGCCACTACTTACTATGCCACATTTTCCCAATTCACTGACCATACGTATTTTGCGTAAATATTTTGGGCCGTCGCACGATTTTCAACACTTCTTTATCTCAACGTTATCTGTTCGCATAATTATCGTGTGCCTACATCTTTATAGTTACGTAATTATTTGCGCAAGTTTGAATACAATAAAGGATCTGTCGTCATTGTAATGTGCTAGCATGTACTGTAGTGTATTGATGTACCTACTGTAGAACACTGTACTGTAGGCTGGTGGGAGGCTTCGGCCGTGGCTAGTTACCACCCTACCGGCAAAGACGTACCGCCAAGCGACTTAGCGTTCCGGTACAATGCCGTGTAGAAACCGAAAGGAGTTTGGATTTTCATCCTTCTCCTAACAAATTAGCCCGCTTCCATCTTAGACTGCATCATCACTTACCATCAGGTGAGAACTGAGACTTTAAAATTTCTTATTTACAATTATAAAGTCATAACATAATTTATATGATACTAGCGGACCCGGTCAGCTTCGCTTTAATTATGTCTCCTCTACCTTAACCCGACCCTACCCCCCCTACAATACACTACCCCTACCCTATACTAGAAAAAACATAATTATTTTCAAATTACAGACAGACACAACAATTTTATTTGTATTGAAGAGATTGTTATAATCTTATTATAGGCGGCTAAAGTTTTTATTTGTCGCGGATAGCTTATTGGTTACTTGCGCAACAGCCAATGGGGTGAAGTTGTCAAGACGAATGGGAGGCTGAGTTCTTACCCAGTAGAATTATCGTTGCTTGAAGTACCAGATAATCTGATTCCATTTTTAACAATCATTGCTAGAAATTACAATTTAATTGATCGGCATTTGTCCTCGAGAGATATATTTTTAAATGAGGTCATCTTGTAAGTTAATTTCCATTTTAATAACACAAATATATTTGATTTTCATTTACTTTGTGCAGTGTAAAATTGCATAAATTAAATTGTTTTTGACCGGCCCAGAAGAGGTTCGGGTATATAATTTTTTTTAAACGTACAGTCACAAATAATATATTTTTTTATAGTAGACATACGTTTATATTGTCTGGTTTTATCTTGGCACTGGACCTTAAATTTTGAAAATAGAAGAAAAATTCAAAAAACTCAAACACAAAATTCATTTATTTGAATTAGGCTTAGTTTACAAGCACTTTTGAAACATCAAGAAAATTTGAAAAAAATACAGGTTTTTAAATTAAGTATTATAAGAAATCCTTAACTTTTATTAATCAATATCGACATGTTTCGGACCCTTATTCCATGTGGTACACGAAATTAATATTGTTTATATTAAATTTGATACCCTATTGGCTACCATACTTACTCGTACCTATTGGGAATAACATACTTTGGCTTCCCTCCGCTCCAAGGTCACTCCGGTATAAGACCTGGATCCGTCCAATAATGACCTACGCTAGTGTAGTGTTCGCCCATCGCCCAAAGGCGACCCTAAAACCCCTTCAGGTCCTTCAGAACCGATTCATGCGTCAGGCCACGGGCGCACCGTGGTTTGTGCGCAATAACGACCAACATAGAGACCTAGATCTCCCCACAATAGCCCAATATATGAAACAGGTCTCGAAAACTTATTTTGAGAGAGCCGCCACCCACCCCAACCAACTAGTGGTTGAGGCTTGTAGATCTAGACGCCCAAAAAACGTCTTTTACGATCCTGACGATGACATAACGAATGACAATGACAGACAGACAGACAACACAAACACAAGCTACACAGCGTCTTCGCCGGCGAAGACGAGGTCCCCGATATCTGACGTCACCCAGACGTGGGCTTTTTAACTCACGATCTCGGGGGCGCCCGGACTGATACACTCAGGCCAAAACACCCTTCCCGAACGGCCTTCTAAGTCGAGGTCCGAGTCTCAGAGGAGACGCCCTTAGAGAGTCGTTCCGCCCATCTACTCTGCTTCTGCCTTCGGGCCCCATCAGGCGATGCTTCTGCGCTCGCCCAAACCCCCCAGTGACGCCACTGAGGTCCTATAAGGAGCCTACGGCACTTACACAATCAGAAAAAAAAATACTTTGGCTACTTTGGCTTTCTTATAATAATGTACATGTGGATATCGCAGGCGCTCGGTCCGTCACAGTGATGAGTAACCACTAGTAATAAATAACATCTACAGGGCGCATTCCATTTGAGCATTTGTAGGTCAAGTCGTTTACTCGACGTTGATATTTGCAATCAATGGATTTTTATCGTTAGTTTTAATAAAACTTGGATGAGCTTGTTGTGGACTAAGGCGCGTTTGGAACCCTCGTAAATTTTATTTTAAGTTTCCGACTACTTATTATCACCATTAACTTAAAAATATTAATACCTGACGTTTCGAAAGTGATTGTACCCTAAGTTTTCATTTATACTAACAGCAACTGCTACCGACGACTGCAGTCAGCCACTGCCGAAAAACCTACGACTGATGCACCTCACTTCTCCGCACACACGAGTTTACATTATATTTCTATAACTTGTCTATAATTTATGAAATTAAATATCACGTGTCTCAAACGGTGAAGGAAAAAAATCACGGGGAAACCTTCATACCAGAGAATTTTCTTGGCTTAACCCCTCTCATTCTGCGAGGAGACTCGAGCTCAGCAGTGAGCCGAATATGGGTTGATTATGATGAAATGATGAATTGAATAATAGAAAACATTTTTTGTACACTCGCAAATATTCTCTATGTTTATGAAGTACTAACGGACGCCCGCGACTTCGTCCGCGGGAAACTCGATGTAAACTTTCAACTACCCCTATCCTACCCCTACCCTACCCCTACCCCTAATCCTACCCTACCCATACCCTACCCTATTTTTAACCGACTTCCAAAAAGGAGGAGGTTCTACGTTCGGCTGTATGTATGTTTTTAAATTGATTGTTGTGCCTCACTCGACATAGATAGGTATAGTGTGTCCCCGACTTTTTTGTAGATATTTATAAGATCTACAATGAATTAAAACATTTTATGGTTCTATCTTTTATAGTTTTGGCAGCGTACGCAAAATAAGTAACTTTTCTGGTTGATTTTTTACACCTTGTGTCCAAAAAACCCAAATATCCTACGGAACCCTATTTTTTTCGTAAATAAAATTTAGCCTATGTTACTTGTGGATAATGTAGCTTTCGAATGGTGAAAGAATTTTTAAAATCGGTCCAGTACTTTTTGAGCCTATACATTACAAACAAACAAATAAACATACAAACAAAGTTTTCCTCTTTATATTATTAGTATAGATGTAAAATGCGTTTTCTAAATAGTGAGGAATGCGTAAAATCGCCATTTGCAACATAAATACCTGCAGTCGATTGTATACAGAGCGCAGCGATAATGCGTCCTTGTGCGTTTACCATTGCACATTAATTAATCTAGAGTGCACTTTATACGCCAGAATTAATCGTTATTACAAATTTAGAAGTGCGCTTCTTTCCTACCTAGGATACCTACCTTTCTCTACTCTTATCCTACCCCTACCCTACCCCTACCCTACTCCTACCCTCATAGCTGGGCATTAACTCGTTAATCCGTTAATCGTTAATCAACGAAGTTAACTTTTTGATTAACGGATTAACTTTTAAGTTAACTTTTAAAAATGTTAACGGACCCGTTAACTTCCGTTAATATGCAGAAGTCCGTTAATCGTTAATCCAATGCCTACTATTTAGCGCGCGGCGTGATTAACAGGTTTAGACAAGTAAGAAATTATGAAAGATTTTTTTTCATATAAATCAACAAATTACTATATTTATGTTAAAATGATTGATAAAATCAACTAAAAACAAATTATGGCACTTTTCCCCAGTGCTCACCTTTATTTTTCCAATGGTAAATTTCCAATCTTACACAATGATATAAAAATGCAATATTAACCAGTCATATTAACGGATTAACGATTAACGTTAACTTGCGTTAATTCTTCCGGAATGTAACGCTTTAACGTTTAACGAAGCTAACTTTTTTTGTAGCGGATTAACGATTTACGAAGTTAACTATTTGATTAACGGTGCCCAGCTATGCCTACCCTACGCCTTTTCTATGGGACGATCTTCTGAAGTAGATGATTTTCAGCATATCATCTGGCTGTTCATAGATTTTTAAGAATCCTTTTTTATTTTTCCATAAAATGTAGATAAAACTAAACACTTTCGATCATTTGTGTAGAATTCGAGTACCACATACGAGTATGAGTACATGGGGAAAATCAGCAGAACATCATAAAATAATATCTGTGACTAATTTGAAAAGTATTTATCCATTTAAACTATGTATACAAAATGTGCTATTTTTTTTTCATTTTACGCCAATTGTACCGATTCATATGGTTGGTTTTGGTCATAATGAATTATTATTAGTGGCGAGACCCAAATCCTTGACCGGTTACTATTGTCTCGTTTTCAAAGACTTTTCACACTCAATAATTTTTATCTGCTTTAGTGTCATCTCCGATTGGATGCAATCAATTAGTCGTTATTTGAATATTTAAGAGCTAATTATGAGTTTTTTTAATTGTACTTTCACTTATTTTGATTCCAAAATCATTACATTAGAATCTAATCTATCTAATGATTCGATAGATCATTATAGTCAGGGATCCCTAGAAAATTTTGTACACCTGGTTACTAACAAGCTAATTTTTCGTGAGTAGCTTCATCTCCATGAGACGATCAACTTTTTTATTTAAGAAAATTCTTTATTCTGGTAGCTAACTCAGTTACCAGAAAACGAAAATTTCTGATTGTCGGAACGAAATGATGTACCACACAATTTGTAGGACATTGTGGCTGTTAAGTTGTATTTAACTATTAATTAATCAACCGTAAAAAACCAGATGATTTTTTACGGTTGATTAATTAATAGTAACAACTTATGATAAACTCCCCTCCTCCCAACTCGTATCAATAACGAGGTTATTAAAAGTTGTTACTGAACAGCTATTTCAAAATATGTATTTCATACCCCAATCCGTTACCTCGAAACCCATCGCATAATCCGAAGACGCATATGCAAACCATTGGGCCCACGAGTCGGTTAATTTCTATATTAATATAAAATAAAACCTCATTAAAGGGACATCCTTTACCTAATAGTGACTTGTGTGTTAAACTTAATGTAGGTAATAGGTATGTTATTAAAACACTAGCGGACGCCCGCGACGTCGTCCCCGTGAAATTCAGTTTTTCACAAATCCTGGAAAATCAGCTCAGTAGTAGCGGCGTTAAAGAGTAACAAACATCCAAACATACATCTGTACAAACTTTCGCGTTTATGATATTAGTAGGATTGGCATTGTTATCAATGTGTTATCACTGATAATTCACAAGGCATGATTTTTTTATTGGTATGTTACAAGTGATAAATACCTACAAATATAAACCCTTCCCGTAACATTTCAAGCCATGTCAAAAAGTTAATGAACCGTTTGATTCCTTTGGTGATAACATACGACCAACGATATAATGTCTATTTCTCTTCATTTGGTCACATGTTAGCACTGGGTTCGCCGTTTGTCTTCCAATCTCCTTAGGCTTAATACACACACATCTCGAGACGTGAAAAAGACAAATGTAGACCAATAGCCGAATAGTCAAAAATATCACTCTCTCTTTCATTGCGTTAGGGCGAAAGAGATAGGATTAGGACAACTCCGGTATTGGTCTACAATATGTCTTCATGAGATATGTCGTTGATGCATATGATGCTAGTTCTACTAAATAAACCTGAATACCAAAAAATCCTGTACTATAGACAAATTATAGTTGTTCATTAAATTATCGACAACCCTATTTATTAAAATGGGTCATGATTGTCGAGAGGAATAATAATTGTGATGTCAAGTCAACTTTAGATAAAATTAATCAACGCTTTTGTCGTCCCGAAATAACAAAGTTCTCCAATCATGTCACCTAATTACTTGTTTTGATGATTCGCTGTTCTAAAAAAAATTTGGTTTCCGACATCCAAATTTACGATTTAAAAATCGTGGCCTATTTTCCACTAATATTCGCGAATATTCTTTTAAGGGCACGGCGATTCTTACAAGTTTAATGCATTTATTGATTGATATTATAAGTTTTGTTGGACCCAAACTTTTCTGTAAGCGCCTGACGTATAACTTCTTCGAAGCACAATTTTCTCCGACTCAATAAAAACACGATAGAAGGAATAACTACTCCATAAAAGCACATAAAAACAATGTCTATTACCTACTCTAAAACCTATAAAACATAATATTTTCTGAAATAATGTCTTACAGAGAAATATCGAAAATGTATGTAAGAACAACATGTAAAATATCCCTCTTTTCGATAATACGGAACTTAAAAATACTCAATAAACACATAGATACTTTAACAAGATACGTGACCGTTATTAATGAGTACTTATGTATAGATTTGTGAAATGTATTTTGAAAAATATATGTGGTTCAATAACATTGTTATGTCATCTGTCCGGTGACGGAAACTATAAAAGTTGTTTTGATATTACCTAAACTGTTTGGTAACTGAAGATTTACCATGTGACTGTATGTGATATAATATTTACGTGTAAAGTAGTGTGCCGTTTCTAAGTTTGCGTTTGTTCAATGGATCCCAAAGGAAAGGCGAAGAAAAATGAGAAGGAGAAAAAAAAATCTGAAAACATTGAAAATATGGCTGATGTAATTCCTGATAATGGAAATCAAAATGCAAATGACGATGGCGGTGAATCTGCTAGCTCAACAGACAGTGAAGAATTAGTGAACGCAATCAATTATAACACAATAACATCTTTAGCCGCATTGAAAGATATAATTCAAGGGGAAAATAATGATACACCCGAAACAGATAGCTTTTTTCAGCATTATTTTATGAATCATTGCAATAATTTATCAAGTCGTAATTCCAATTCTTCGTCGCCTTTTCCGTTTACTGAAAGACGTAGGTTATCACAATGCCGCGAAGAAGACGAAGACGACGAAAAGAAAGACTGTAATCGTAGACATTCAAATAGTTCTTTAAACACAGATACAAACACAGTAACCGATTCAAGGAGCAAGAAACAGATTGAGGAGCATATTATAGAGCCACATGTAGATAATAAACCAAATGCTATTGAATCGGACGATGCTTCAGAACGTACAGTAATGGGAGCAAAACACAAATTTTTAGTTAAAAAAACTGAACAAATGTCTACTACTCCTGTTGCTCTAGCTCTAAGAAACCAATTTAATAACGCTCATACAGTACACTTTGGAACGAAAGGAGCAGAAGAGCAGAGACCAAATGTTAGAACTATTTTCACGGGACAGAATCTCCATCACGATAAAAACTATTTTGATAGCAGTTTAATAGAAATTAGATCTACAGTAGATGGAATACCAACTAGCGCGGAGGACATTTGGGTTAAAAGAACTGATGAAAAACAAGTAAGTCTGCATTGGCCATTTTGCTAAATCAATACTCAATACATATAAATAAATAATTGAGTGTTTTTAAGTGTTATATATTTACACGATACTAAAACATAATCAAGCTTTTGTCTGTCTGTCTGTCTTGTTGTTTGTTCGGGCTAATTTGTGAACAACTGAACAGATTTTAATGGGGCTTTCACTAGAAGATAGAGGATATTATGGAATAACATATAGGCTTTTTATCCCGAAAAAATACTTGGTTCCTGCGGGATCTGTGAAAAACATAATTTCACACGTTCGAAGTAGCATGAGTTCCCTAGTAAATAATATATTTAAATTTTATTTTAGATTGCTAAAGAAGATAACACCAAAAATACGGAGAAATCCATAAAAAAGGCAGCAAAGGAGACTCTAGAAGATAAGAAGATAGTAGCAAAACGTGAACGATCAGGAACTTGGGGGACAATACCTGTTCGAAAAGAAATTCCAAAAAAGACCGCCAAAGATAAAGAAGTTCGTAGAAGCAGCGATGACAGGCGACAAAAAAGAGGTAAGGCTTTAGTTTTTTTTTTTTTATTCTTTACAAGTTAGCCCTTGACTACAATCTCACCTGATGGTAAGTGATGATGTAGTCTAAGATGGAAGCGGGCTAACTTGTTAGGAGGAGGATGAAAATCCACACCCCTTTCGGTTTCTATACGGCATGGCACCGGAACGCTAAATCGCTTGGCGATACGTCTTTGCCGGTAGGGTGGTAACTAGCCACGGCTGAAGCCTCCCACCAGCCAGACCTGGACAAATTAAGAAAATCTCAATCTGCCCAGCCGGGGATCGAACCCAGGACCTCCGTGTTGTAAATGCACCGCGCATACCACTGCGCCACGGAGGCCGTCAAAAAAGTTTGAATAATAATAAGGGTAGTTGACTCATATCAAATATAATATAAACAATATTAATTTCGCATATTACATGGAATAAGGGTCTGAAATATATCGATATTAATTAATAAAAGTTAAGGATTTCTTATAAAACTTAATTTAAAAATCATGTATTTTTTCAAATTTTCCAAACGTCAAAAAACGCTGCCATTTAGTTACTTGATGTACTAAACGTCAAACTAATTTTTTTTGTCAAACGCTCCGTTTGTTAGGGATTTGTTATAGTGACGTCATGAAACAGTTGAAATAAAGACCATCATCGCTGACAGGCGTTTTGGCTCGTATTGTCAAAAACATATTTAAAAACTCAAATTGCTTCAGAGTAGCGGCGTGAAAGAGTAACAAACATTCATATCCTCAAAATAATCAGTTTTCGTAAATCTCGGGAAACCATGGATTTTTCGGTATACTATGTGTTAATCCAGAGTAAATTCTATTTCCATTCCAAATTTCAGTCAAATCGCTTCAGTAGTAGCGGCGTTAAAGAGTAACAAACATCCAAACATACATCCAAACATCCATACAAACTTTCGCGTTTATAATATTAGTAGGACTTAAGACCATTTAAAAAAAGTATCAACTAGCCCATTGTCGTTGAAACTTGTCAGTTGTCAGCATTATTAAATAATTTACAATGCATAAAGGTTCCGATTACGTATCATTTATTCATGACGTCGTTCGATTGCAAGTACTTGTTGCAGTCAGCCAGTTATCACCTTCATAAGTATTTCATACAAAATCCTTTATTTTTCCTGTTAAATCATCAATCTAGTAAAGTTCTTAATGGATTTTGTTTTCCATTTTATCAATAGAATACTTAGTTCTCTTTTGACAGCCTGTTAGCGCAGTAGGTAGTAGGTTCGATTCCCGCTACTGGAAAATATTTGAGGGATGAGATAGGCTTATTTTATGGCTAAGATAGCGTTGTATGTATTGCAGAAATATATTCAATGTTGATACTGATAGTTGTCAAAATATGCATCATGTTCATGCTAGGATGGTCTGCCCTGTTTTTGTCAACTTTAAAAATTTTTATTTATTTAGTTTTGTTTCTTTACAAGTTAGCCCTTGACTACAATATCACCTGATGTGATGTTGCAATCTAAGATGGAATACATCAGTTTCGGTTTCTACACGACATCGTACCAGAACGTTAAATCGCTTGCAGCACGTTTTTACCGGGAGGATGGAGGACCAATTAAGAAAACATCAGTCGGCCCCAAAAGCCACTGCAATACGAAGGCCATCAAAATATGCCTCACTGCGAAATTTCATCCTGTATTACTCCCATGATATGCGAATAGAAAAGACGCGCGGGTGTGAAATCGTGCGTGCGGGGAAGTGAGGTGCATCAGTCGTGGGTTTTTCATTTATCGCTACACGCCCCCCGGCCCGCGCGGACTATCGGGAGTATTACGAACGAAGTTGCAATAGTTTACCTGTTCTATTATAACAAGAGACAATACTGAAATCGCTAATGCTTGGTTTGTTGTGATGTCGTGGCCCATAAGCGCAGGTGGCGGCTTTAACCTTGTCTTACAGAATAATATAACGAAAGGAATCATAGTACGAATTATACGGTAGATAGTTAGTAATTACAAGAATACTTGCGATCCATATTTAATAGATTAAACGTGCCGAGTGCATAGAAGAATCATGTCATTCAAATTTTCATGACGTGGTTCTACTTCGCCAAGTAAAGAACTGTTTGGTATTTACAAAGTATTAATATAAAGACACTATAAATCTTTATTAAATTAAACTGCTGTGGAGAACTTACATATGATGCTCTCATATCTTAGGAAGAAAGGTTATATTTTAATGTTTTTAAGAAATATCATCATCTCATATTACTTAGTACTTTATATTTTAAATACCGAAACTGTACAAGCTTAGAAGTGATACAGTCGGGAATATCTGTATAGAAAGTAGCATATATGTATTCTTTCAGACTATGAACTACCTCTCAGCCAAATTTCATCAGTTATTATCGTGTTAATAATCATGAATTAGGAAAAGTAGCTGTATTTTAAATTATTGTTCCAATCTCTAAGATTCCGTAACTCAACAGCAAAATAACTGTACCATTATAGGAACACTTCTGTCTGTCAAGACCCTTTATCTCGGGAACGCGTGGAGATATTGAATTAAAATTACAACCATATGCTCAGGTCTACAGTACTATGAATCTGTGAAAACTTCAAAGTTATCTAACGTAAAAATGACACAGCCGCTTAAGTCACAAAATAAGTGGACTCAGACTAATTACCTATGGACTAGTGTGGCACCCAAATTCACGAACAAAAATGTCTGTCATTTTTTAAGGAAAACGAGCTTAGATTAGGTACTAAACTATACAAAAAGTAAGTTAAGTAAGTGAAAAAAAAGTACCTTCTAGCGAGGCAGGTCCTTATCTTATTAGTCTGAGTTTTTTTCCCCAACAAAGACCACCTTCGTGGTGTTTGAGTATCGGTCACGGTATAGAAAACTGATGATCAATCACGCTAAAATATCATTAATTTCACTTTCTACTAAAGTTTTT
Source organism: Bicyclus anynana (assembly GCF_947172395.1). Classification (NCBI taxonomy): domain Eukaryota; kingdom Metazoa; phylum Arthropoda; class Insecta; order Lepidoptera; family Nymphalidae; genus Bicyclus; species Bicyclus anynana. Next base: position 6,213,907 of record NC_069110.1, read on the forward strand.
ATTTGACGCAGTCACGAGAAATAATTCAATTAGTAGTTGTAATCAAACGATCAAATTCTGACACGCTTCTATTATGTTATGTAATTGCTTTTGAACCTGCAGTCTAATTCGCTAACTTTGACATATGTTAGTTGACATAATATACGAAATTTAGATTCTATGTAACAAATGTCATCCGGTGTCTACTGTACATACAGTACGTAATGCAGTAGGTAGATGACATTTCTCAATTAACTTGATGTTTATATAAGTGATGTTGATGTTTATAGGTAGATAATAAAGACCTGAATATTAATTAATTATGAAACACGGCTAAAATTCACGTGATATTAGGTCGGAGTATGCCCGACTAGTTTCGAATCCATACGGGGCCCTTAGTCACGAGCTCCAACGCGTAGTTTGGATCGTGCCGCGTTGCAAGAACCAGCTCTTGACTAAGGGCCCCGTATGGAGTACCTTAGTAAATATAATCACGTTTATATTTATACTAATATTATAAAAAGGAAAAATTTGAATGTTGGTTTATAAGAATTGAATATCTAAATTATCAGCTAATCGAAGCAGAATCGAAAGCTACATTATCATTACCACTGAAACCGCTGGGTTCTGCTAGTTTTTATACATATTGGTATGTGCGCAACCAGATTTCTGAAAAACCAATTTATTAAACTTCCATCTATAATATTTCGTTCGGAGTTACACTAACACTGTTGCAATGTTACCGCCGAATATCTAATATCAGTTTGTAGTCGGATTTGACACTCGATACAATAGATCATAATATTATTAACTCACATTTTTATTTAATCTTATTATATTATAAAAAACAAAACACAGTTAATTTGTGCCTTAAAAGGGAAAAATGCGAAACCCTTATACGATTACTTATCTCTGAAACTTGTTCCATTTTTGACCCATAACGACGTCTGGATACAGCTATCATACGCAGCTGGCAGTCCGTAGTGTAAAGTGTACCTGAAACATAGAAGAATAATGTTTTTGATATTTTGTAAATGTTCCATTTTTGGCCCAGAACAACGCCTGGATGCAGCTATTACACGCAGCTGGCAGTCTGTCGGGGAGCGCAAACGTCGCGGGTCCGCTGACGATGGCCTGGGACACCCCATGTATCAACAAACCATACACGGTAAAGTATTTACGTGTAACATTATTTATTGTAATCTATTCCCCACAAAATATCAAGACGTCGACTCGTACTGTCAATTTACGCAGTTTGTTTTCTTAAGTTCATAATTATTTACTTCTTTCTTTGTAGATTACATATATACATTAATTATTAAGCAAGTTATTCTAATACTCAAAAAAATTTGACTAATTTGAATACTTTTTCTAAGACGCGTGGCTTAGAAAAATTAAAGGTAAATCGTAAAGACCAGGTGAAAATTTAAAAAATCGGGTGTTTTTTTTCAATTTTGTATTTGCCACCATATTCATCTATTGACACTTTCTTACGTTTTTTGTTCTTTTATTGTTATTTTTTTTTGTTCTTTGACAAGTTACTATCCGATGTTCAGTAACGATGTAGTTTAGGATGGAAGCTTTGCTTGGAAGAGCTTAATCTCTTACACTGAAATACTAATTCACTTGGTGGTATGTCGTTGCTGGTAGGTAACGAACCTCGGCCGACGCTTTGTAGCTGAGTCAATTAAGAAAACATATAATTCTTTATTTAGCTGAGCTGGAAATCGAACACAGGACCTCTGTATAGAAACCAACTGTGTCAGAGAGTTCGTCAAAACTGTTATTGTAACTGTCAATGTCTAATTTTTTTTAAATATTAAATATATAAAATGCTTTCTACAATGAAGTCTTACTTTTTCAGGTACATCCGGGGTGAGCCGCAGACCAGCATTATTCGACATCTTCAAGTCTCGGTCTCGCGGGGAAGCTAAGAAACAGACCTCAATCATTCAACAAGTCAAGGCTGCCGTTCAGGTAATAACCATTTCTGTAATAAAAATAATATTTATACGTAAACTGCCTCCAGTGCCATGGTCCTTCGTGTTCGAGTCCTGAGTTCTAGCGTATTATTTTTCAATATTTTCCTCGGCATGAATTAAGGAATGCCCCTTGACTTTTCAAAAAAACCCGAGTTAACGGTACGAGTTAAAAAATGATTCCTCAAAATATGCTGTACAAAATATGAATCATCACATTTTGTGATTGAAGAATCCTTTAGATCCTTGTAACTTGCAAATTTTCAAAGTCAACACGGTTCACATCCGTTCTCTTACCTATTAAACTTACCTATGGTATCAGAATAAGGTGCCAAACTTTTAGTCTTCATAAAATGAGGTATGTCTGGCTTAGCAGGCTCGCGTTCTATCTGGATTGGCGTTGACGTTGATAGTTCTAAATGCACTTCGTCTCTAGTAGTTTTTGTATACTTTTAGCCTTCATAAAATGAGGCATGTCTGGCTAAAGCAGGCTCGCGTTCTATCTGGATTGGCGTTGATGTTGTTTGTTCTAAATGCACTTCATCTCTAGCAGTTTGTATACTTATAGCCTTCATAAAATGAGGTATGTCTGGTTATAGCAGACTCGGGTTCTATCTGGATTGGAGTTTACGATGATAGTTCTAAATGCACTTCGTCTCTGGCGGTTTGTATACATGTTTATGTGATTTCAGCAAACACTTAATCCCAAGGAAGAATGTTATTATTGTAACAGCTATGTTCGGTTTACTGTTTGTTCGTTCGACTTTGATCGACGTTGCGCTTGCCAACAAACAAGAATAAGGGTTTTCATTCATTGAATTGAGTGTTTTGAAAAGAACGATGTAATGATACGATGCGATACAATAGCAAATAACTGAGTAATAAATACCAACTCAAATGATCTGGGTCTAATTTGACCTGAGGGACGTAATTATAAAATCCTAAACTGATCCGAGAACCATAGCACTACCAACTGCGCCATATAGAGGTCGTCGAAATTATTAAATCAAAATTATTAAGTCTACCAACATACTCGTATAAATACAAATTCCACATTAATTAAAAGTAAAAAATAAGTAGAAAACATGTACATTTTATAGTGTATTTAATTTTTTTTTTGAGAAAAAATACAATATAAGCTTTTAAGCTAACTTATCCTGACAACTTTACAAATTATCATTTTTGCACCATGTAATTTGATAGCTAATAATCCCTACTATGACCCCATAAAGAGATCGCTATGTATTTCCAGTGACCCTGTAGGTATACTAATATCTCCCCCAGATATTCAATACTAGCAAACGCCCGCGACTTCGTCCGCGAGAAAGTCGTTGTAAACTTTCAACTACCCCTATCCTACCACTACCCTACCACTACCCTACCCCTACCCTACCCCTGCCCTACCCCTACCCTACCCCTACCCTACCCTACCCTACCCCTACCCTACTCATTAAGGCTGCACTTCTTTATTTATTCCCACCCCCACCCCCGCGAGTCGCGTCGAGCGCGACAACCTTTACACAAAAATAATCCATATAGCATGAATTAGTATTCACGCGCGATGGTTTAGCGTATTTCTTGTATAACTTTGGTGTTTCTTTACCGATTTTTATGATTCTTTTTTTATTGAATAGGTAATAATGTTAATTTTTTTTAGTTAGGGATGAGTGATGAGTGTTATAAACATAAGAGTAGACAAATATAATTAGAAAGCTCCGAACTGCTAAGCTATCGGGAGTTACACGTGTTATTGTGAGTCAACCATAAAAGATAGACATATATATGCTGTTGTGTTTTTATAGATAATTTTAAGGAGAACATTTCCGTCATACATGATTTCTATGTAACTTTAACCATTAAGGCTGTACACGCGACGGAAGCTTAAAAAATTGAGTAACTTCTCCCGTTTTCTCAACATTTCTCTTCACTGCTCTGCTCCTATTGATTGTAGCGTAATGAAAAGTATACTATAACCTGCCCAGGAGTATGTAGAATAATTGTACCAAGTTTCGTTAAAGTCCGTCCAGTAGTTTTTGTTTCTATAAAGTACATACAGACAGACAGACAGACAAAAATTTTACTGATTGCATTTTTTGCATCAGTATCGATCACTAATCACCCCCAGATAGTTATTTTGGAAATATATTACATGAACAGAATTCACCTCTCTACAGATTTATTATAAGTATAGAAGATGAAATATTGCAAGTAATTTGAAGCTGGCGCCATCTTATAGCGTCATCAATATACTCGTAACTTTAGTCCTATCGCAACATATTATTTGAAAGTACCCTCAAAGTACAACAATTTTATTTATTACACGTACTCGTTTAGTTTCACGATGTTGAGTATGTTTTATCGTTTTTTTCATAAGTATATAAGAATATATTGGGTATGTTACCAATCATACTTATTTACTTCTACTTATGTGTGTGTTTTGTCATATTTTTCCAAACAAAACAATATGTAATCATTCTTTGAGCGACGCATTTGTTTCGGTGACTATATTATTTAGGTACTATTACGTGTGTATATGTTAGATGCCTACAAAATCACCGCAAAATTTACTTTCTTTATATATTTATGTATTTGTATATATAGTTTTTACACTTCCTGAACACACAACTCGACATTGTAGACAATATTTAGGTATTGGTATGTACGGACAATATATAAGGTTTGTTTAAATAACATTCTTTGTTTACTATGCTACTAAATGAAATTAAGGAAATTAGCCTTTGTTCACCTCAGTTTCGACGCATTTGTGACATATTATCTAATACATAGTATAAAGTCTTTGTTTGGCACTATGAATCTGATTCTGAATCTAGTTTCCCCCCAATAATATTTTATACTATAAATGGGGCACTCGCGCATTAAAACTGAGGGGGACGAGTGTGGAAAATTGACTTAATTTCATTTTGTTATTAAACAACGAACGTTATTTAAACAAATAATACCTAAATATCGTCTACATTGTCGATTTGAGTGTTCAGGAAGTGTAAAAACTATATATACCTAAATATACAATGGTATTAAACACAAAATTGTGCATGTGTACTCTCAGTGGTGTAGCTAAATTCGGATCACTTTTTGCGGTGATTTTGTAGGGACATAACCTATCTATAATATAAAATTATCATTGTTTCTTCCGTGTAGTTAATTTTGTTGCTTAGCCGTGAAAGCGTTACAAACAAACAAACTCAAAAACAAAACAATTGAGCCAGTAGCGTCTTTTAATTAATTTATTTTTGCAAAATAATTTTACAGGCAAAGTTAAAAGAACCAAATAAGTAATTTGACCAGACAGGTCTTCAGTTTTGTTTTAAGTCTCAATTTTCTTTCCAAAAATGTCGACCACCTTTCGGGTCACATAACAGGCTACTTGACTCTTTATTTAAAAGGGAAATAAATAAATAAAAATTTTAAATTTTAAATATTTTTTTTACAATACGAGCCAAAACGCTATTGATCATATCACGTAAACCCGTAAACACTAAGTCGTACCGTACAAGACTGAAAACTGGACATGCCTTAGTTTAATGTTTAGTGTCATCAAGTAACATCGTGACGTCAAAAAAGCAGTCGTCCAGACAGCTTTTTTGACGTTTGGATTTTTTTTTTAAATACATTATTTTTAAATTAATGTTTAGGTAAAGAAATCCTTATAAACCTTTATATCTATACGAAACCACACGAAATTAATATTGATTATATTAAATTTGATATGAGTCATCTACCCTATTACTTACTTATAGCTTGTTTTATGCCTTTTCTGTCATAATAACTCTATCCTAATATTATAAAGCTGAAGAGTTTGTTTGTTTGATTGAACGCGCTAATCTCAGGAACTACTGGTCCGATTCGAAAAATTTTTTTTAGTGTTAGATAGCCCATTTATCGAGGAAGGCTATAGGCTATATATTATACCCATATTCCTACGGGAACTGGAACCATGCGAGTGAAACCGTGCGGCGTCAGCTAGTGTTTTTATATTTGTTCACAGAATATGACAAAATCGAACCCACATAACAGGGAGTCGACGAAATCCGAATCCTCCAATGTGGAGGAAGTCACAAGTTCCGGCGATGCCTTGTCTGCTGCAATGAAGGATGGCTCCGCGCACGAGGTGGGCACCGCGACCGCTGTAGTCGAGGTAAATATTTCATTTGTTATTACAAAGTATACTCAGAGGCACAATTATCCGCCCACTTTAATAAACTCGCGAGTTTATTAAAGTGGGCAGATAATGGGGATGATGACTAGGTTTGAATATATTGATTTTTATGATACATTCGGGTAAATAGGGTCAATGTTAACTAATTTATACATAAAAAGCAAAGATTGTCTGAATGTTTCATAATTTATTAAGAAAAATAAATGAGATTGCAAATTAATTTCAAAATCTATTAAAAATCTTTTATAGTAATTAGATGAAAATTCATACAGTTTTAACTTCCTTACATGTGACATTTTTTAATATATGAACTATAAACATAAACGCACAAATAACAAAGATATTAGTACTTTTTTGAACGCACATACAAATCTAACGATCATTACATTACCTACGACGTCATTAGTTCGTGCCATTTTGTATGGGGCATTTTTCAGGAATCCGCGGCAGCGCCGCAAATCTGACCCATTTAAATCCCTGTAGCTCCGAAAGTAATGATCGCAGATACCCTGTTACTTTTACAAAATTGCTTTACCATTAGCGTACTCTTAATTTATTTACAATTTAAAAAAAAACTGTCATCATCCCTATTGTGCCTCTGAGTATACATATTAAAATTAAGTATAACCATAATGCAACACAAACCACAGTTAGTTGGTTTAAATGTGCACTGGCTATTATAATTAACTAGCGGACGCCCGCGACTTCGTCCGCGTAGATTTCAGTTTATCACAAATCCCGCGAGAACCTTGGATTTTTCCGGGATGAAAAAAGCTCATTTGCTAATTCGGAGTAAAATCTATGTCTATCCAAATTTCAGCCAAATCGCATTTCAATGTAATCGCATTTTGTAGCTTAAGGAGGAACAAACATACTCACTCACACACACACAAACTTTCGCCTTTATGATTTTAGTGTGATTATGCAATATTAAAAGCTAAAAAACAAATAAAAAGAGAAAAAAATCATTAGCGATTAGAAACAAAGGTGCCGTGACCTAGGAAAATAGACATTAATTATTTATATTGTCGGGGGACTTATATAGTTTTTATTTTTAAATTGATTTTTATTTCAGAGCGATCCGTGTTTGACTTATTAAATACTAAGTTACTAACATAAATCATTATTTGTTCACAGAATGTTACAAAGTCCAACTCATCGACGCCTAAAGATCGCGTGGCACATCACAGGGTAATGTTAACTCGTCTGCTCAATCAATTGTTATTATTATACGATTATAAGAAATTAAAAATCACGTGTCTCAAACGGTGAAAGAAAAACATGTAAGGATACTTGCATACCAGAGAATTTTCTTAATTATCTTCGTATGTTAAATCTGCCAATTCGCATTGAACTAGCGTGGTAGACTATAGCTAACTCCTCTCATACTGAGAAGTGACTCGAGCTCAACAATGAACCGAATATGGGTTGCCAATGATGACTATCCGCCGCCCCGCAGATTCATCCGCGTAGTAATTTTTGACCGAACCTAAACTAGACCAAAGCTAAAACAGTTTAGAAAATGTAAAATCCTAAATTGACTTACGAATGTAACACAGAACCTCTCTATTATAAAGTGCACCAAAAAAATCTGATTTAATGCAAATTAATTAATTGCTAATAATAATAATAATAAAATCCTTTATTCAGCTAAAAAAAAGAGAAATTACAATCTAATACAAGCTTACAAATTAATAAAAAAAAAATACTTTACGATGTACATAAGTTAGTCTATTTATACTTAATTAATATTAAACATTCAGCTGAATGGGGCGCTGCCTCAGCTCTATGCTACAGCTGAGATACTGTAGCGCTGATAAACGTATATTTATTTACAGTACTATCACACGGTGTCGGCATCTACGTCACGTCGTCCGAGCGCTATGGCCAAAGTCATGGACATATTCCGAGGTCGGGCCTCTGTCCCCGGGCAGTCCAGTGAAGCACCCGAACGGCGGAAATCGGTAAGTCTATATAATTAACTAGCAAACGCCCCGCGGTTCCACCCGCATAGTTCTCGTTCTTGTGGTAATACGGGGATAAAATATAGCCTATGACACCCATAGATAACGTGGCTTTATAGTGGTAAAGGAATTTTCAAAATCGGTTCAGTACAGCCAGAGATTACCACAAACTTCTTTTTTAAAAATAAATAATCTAATATATAAAATTCTCGTGTCACAGTTTTCGTTGCCATACTCCTCCGAAACGGCTTGACCGGTTTTGATGAACGATGACGAAGTCGCGGGCGTCCGCTAGTATTAGTATAAATTTAAGGTAGAACAGACGTGGAGTTACGTGTATAAGGTTTATACCTATGGTGGGCAATATACATACAAACTATAAAATTGAGAATTGCTCCTTCAATACATATGTAATGAGTCCTCAGTGTAGGCAATGCATTTTTGTATAAATAGATTGCACGCCACTTGATGTCTGTGACTTGGTTCTGACGTGCTATGAAATTACACTGTATCTTCCATCGATCTCCTATTAAAAAGTGGATGCACAATCAGCGACCAAATAACGTTCCCACTCAATTCCAAACACAATTTTTTGACACTCAATTTAAGTAGTCGCATTTGCAAATTCAACCTTAAACTCAATCCTTAAGTTTGAATTTGCTCTGAATTTGGGATTTTATTGAATATTGGACAATATTTAAAGATCTTTAGGTATAATTTTCTTTACTAATAATTCTAAAACAATAATAGCATAATTGGGCAGTTTTTAAATGAAATTTTCTACATGATTGTGTGTCCTTTTATTTTAAGAGGTCAATGGTATCTTCAGTTAAGTGTAATGTCCTACACTGATTGTTATATTAACCAAATTATTTCTATACCACCTACAATATAGGTAAGATACCCATATTGTAGTAGGTATAGAAATCTAGATTGAATAGGCATCATCATTCCACTATAGGCTGCATCATTGATTGCTATCAGCCATGTTTGCGGTTTCGAAAGTGCTCGAAAACTAAGTCAATATAGGAATAGGAAATAAATCAATAAAGACTATTGACTATTGGCTATTGACAAGAGCACGCTTGCACAGGGTGCTTGGGAGTAATTCCAATGACCATAGGGTTATTATTCTTTAACAAAAAATAATTCAAAATGTTCAAGGAACATGTGTTCTAAAATTAATATTTTCGGAGTAAATAATATTTCTTATTATTGAAATTGAAAATTTATTGGTCAGAAAACGTTTTAATTTTTTGTAAAAGTGAACTGTTTTACTTTTGTTTTGTTACTGGCTCATAGTTTCTGAAGATATATCTAGATAGCGCTAGTTTAATGTATAAAAACGTTCATAGATGGCGCTAGTTTAATGTAAGAAAGCGTTCATAGATGGCGATAGTTTAATGTTAGAAAGTGTTCATAGATGGCGCTAGTTTAATGTTAGAAAGCGTTCATAGATGACGCTAGTTTAGTGTAAAATAGCATTCATAGATGGCGCTAGTTTAATATTAAGAAGCATTCATAGATGGCGCTAGTTTAATGTAAGATAGCATTCATAGATGGCGCTAGTTTAATGTAAGATAGCATTCATAGATGGCGCTAGTTTAATGTGTGACAGCGTTCATAGATGGCGCTGTTTAATATTAAGAAGCATTTATAGATGGCGCTAGTTTAATATTAAGAAGCATTCATAGATGGCGCTAGTGTAATTTATGAAAGCGTTCATAGATGGCGCTAGTTTAATGCAAGAAAATGTTTATAGATGGCGTTAGTTTAATGCAAGAAAACATTCATAGATGGCGCTAGTTTAATGTTAGAAAGCGTCCATAGATAGCGCTAATTTAATGAAAGAAAACATTCATAGATGGCGCTAGTTTAATGTTTGAGTGAGTTCATAGATGGCGCTAGTTTAATTTAAGATAGCATTCATAGATAGCGCTAGTTTAATGTTAAGAAGCATTCATAGATGACGCTAGTTTAATGTAAGATAGTATTCATAGATAGCGCTAGTTTAATATTAAGAAGCATTCATAGATGGCGCTAGTTTAATGTAAGATAGCATTCATAGATGGCGCTAGTTTAATATTAAGAAGCATTCATAGATGGTGCTCGTGTAATTTATGAAAGCGTTCACAGATGGCGCTAGTTTAATGTGTGACAGCGTTCATAGATGGCGCTAGTTTAAATTATAAAAGCGTTCATAGATGGCGCTAGTTTAGTGTAAGAGAGCGTTAATAGATGGTGCTAGTTTAATGTAAGAAAGCGTTCATAGATAGCGCTAGGCAAAGCTAAACGCTCAATTGTCATTTCACTATAAAAATCATGCTGTTTGTTATAAGTGCATCGAAGAGAAGATACTTTAACCATTTAACGTACTGAAGTGGAATATACGCATGCTAGATTATAATGCAGAAAAATGTAATTTTTTTTATGCGACTCGTATATATCTTTGTTCCTTATACTTTTTTTACCTACAACCACAGATTAATTAATAATAGGCAGACAAAACTGTTTACAAAAAACGAAAGAAATAAGATTTAGTATTTTTTATTGGTAATTATTGATTAGTACATATTAATTGACGTAATTGTTGTTAGTGTTAATTTTTTTAAATACAAATTATGAAATAAAAAAAGTAAATGCAGATGTCAAGGAGACGCGTGACGTTTGGTTTTTATGGGTTTCACTGGCTTCACCTACAACCGTTTTATTTATAGAACTAGCAGACGCTCGTTACTACGCCTGTATTTTACCTGTTCAAAGTCCCGATGGCTCAACGTTGAAGCGGCTGGACTTATTACCGATGGGTGGTGGTAATTCATTTAACATTTCCATCAAGTACATAAAGTAGGTATGTCTAGCAGTCTCATACCAATTACCTTCTATTTTACTTGTATCGCACTTAATTTCACAATCAAAATTGTCTGTCGTTGTTTGAGGGGGACGAGGTAAACTCACACATCGAAAATATTTAACGCACCAATAAATACATATATACTGTGTCCTTACACTACACACAAGATAGTTGTTTCAGTCAAAGGTCTTATAGCGAAAAGCATCGACCAACATCTTAAAAAGCTTTTACTTAACTGTTGGATCAAGAGTCGGATACCGAAGGCAGTGATTCTTGAAACGGCGTGTATTGTGTGGAGGTCCCTCACTCTGGATCCCTGACCACCGGTTGCTTGGACACTAAAATGTCCCGCAGCGGGGTGGTTATTTTTTTTATACATTTTTAATATTGTTTTGTATTATATTTTATATTAACATTGGTAAAAATTAAAAAAAGGACTAATAAATAAATGAGAGAAAAATTATTATGATAGAATTCCCTCATTAATTATGCATAAAATAGAGTGTTGTGAGTGTGTATTTAATTTAGGGTATTTAGAATAGCTTTGTGATCCAGCCCCTGAAAGTGGCAATTTATTATAAAAAAGACAATGCTCAAATCGTTCAAATAATCTTCAGACATGTCTCACAAGAGTTGATCAAAACAAAGGTAATCGACCTCTAGACTCTTTGTTATTAATATTTTTCCTTTGTATTTTCGAAATGTGCTTAATATTGTCGATGTCGTCGTGTTTTAAGAGTTGAAGGTTAAATTTCGTTTGACAAAAGTATTTAGAATTCGGTATCCGGGTACAAAAAACTGAAAAATTCTAAGGCTCCATACCAACTGAAATCCTATAATTTTATAGCACGTTAGTGACAATCACATATAAACAAAATATTTCACACGTTGCGTGAATTGGCATCCCATTGCTTGCATGTATTAAGCGTATAAACAAGAGAATTTAGTTAAGTAAAGATAATTAAGCAGATACAATAACTGTCAGTTAACGGATTTTTAATACACATGCTAATACTGAATAGTAAATTGTTTTAAGATATATAGTAGACTACGAACAGCAGAGCGAAAAATCGCATCGCTGATAAAATAATCTTATCTAGGTAGCCTAATTGTCCGAAATCCGGTTAAGAAATCTCCGTTTTTCAGTTCATTATAAATATTAGGAAACAGTAATAAGAACTTTTACCACAGGTTTTTACCCAAATATAAATGCTTGTGTTTTAAGAAAAATACTTAATACATTATATTTAAAATTTGTTGTCAAGTTACTTTTGGAGATGTTAAACTATGATTTTTCGTTTGTTTGTTTGTCGCGATTTAACTCGAAAAATACTCTTAGAAAGCTACTTCTTTATTGAGAAACACAGCCTATATCTTATTTAATATTCACACGGAACGGGAACTACGCGGGTGAAACCGCGGAGCGTCAGCTTGTATACCTATTGTATACCTAGATACGTGAGCATTCCTCTACGTTAATCGTTTTCTATTAATAATTTATTGTTGTTATTAAATTGAGGTTAACCTATACGGAAAATAACATTATGTTTTAATGATGTATTGTGCGACGATATTCACTGGTCATGTAAGAACATGAGTGTGAAACGAAGGCCAGGGCGAGATCAGTGTGGAACGGAGCGGTCGAAACAGCATGGGCCTTTCTGCAGTAAATTGCGTCACAAAAATTCAAGTGTCCAAAAAATTCTGTCATCGAATAGCTTGTGTGTTTAACGCTTAACATTAAACGTGTTTCACAAACGTACCTACTGTTGGATTTCGGTTCGTCGAATTGTGTCAGTGAAGACGTCTGGGTCTGTTTCTTGGGTTCCGCGTCGGAGCGAAGCCTCGGATATCGGCGTGTGCGCGACATTGCATAACAAACCATCGTCTCGTGACGGACGTCGTTATCTCTCAGTACTGAAAGAGATGTCTTCGCGTTTAAACTTCACCGTCTGTATCAGAGTGCGCGATTTGCGTGCACATGCGTAGTGAACTCGTGCGCGGTTGTAGGTGAGTGCGAATGGGGCGCGATGGCTAATTATTTTAGATGGAAGAAGGGGAAAAGGGACGAGGATGTGTTCTATTCAGAGAAACCTCGGAGCCGCTCCCTGGACCCTCGCTCCCTGGAGCTGAGTGGTGTTAGACTCGTGGCCCAATATGAGCATCAGCAGCAACAGCAGGTACCTTTGTACACTTTTTAATCTCTATGGCTTTGCACATAGCCTTTGTACACTTATGAGAAACTCGTTAATTACTATATTATAAAGAGATAAAGTTTGTGGCATTGTAGGAGGTAATCTCTGGATCTATTAAAGCGAATTATTTTACCAATGGAAAGCCACGTTATTTGCGAGTGTTAGGCTATAATTTATACCCTAGATGAACGGGAACGGGCGCAGGGTGTTGGCAAGTACTTTTATATTATATTGAACTCGACCAAAATGGATTTTTTCTTTCGTCACTGAAAAACGATTCGATTTGCTTTGAAATAAAAAGTAGGTTATCTGTTGTTTCGTGTTGTATAAGATTGTAGAAGTGAAAGCATAGATTATGTTAACAAACTTATTGATTAAAAATTCGAATGTTACTAACATATTCGCTAAAATCATTCCTTTGTATGAATTGTACCGAGTAAATGTGACTTATTGTAATTATTAGTAAGATAATGTTTCGTATCTTTGTATATGTGCAGTTTCCTTTTTGGCGCGAAATTATAACAATTAAAATATTCATTTTGGTAATCATAATCTTTAAATCCTTAAAGGAAATAATTATTTGAATGACTTCATAATAAGAAGTGATTTTAATTCAACTCGCGGTAAATTTCTCATTGTTTATTTTTAGAGTGGAGAAAGCAATTTTATGCATTAAATTTGGCGAATGTTTGATATATATTTTTAGAGGTAAAAAAAGATAGAAATTAACATAGTACAAAACAATAACACAGTAAAAACTGCTCGCTTGTTTTTTAAAAATACTTGATATAACATGTCGTAATCTAATCTGGTCTAGTGGATAGTTGTTCTGATGATAATCATGAGGACTAGATTTACGTAAAATTGTGTAAGAGGAGGAGCAAACCCTCCCATTTCCCCTTGTAACAAGTTGAGTATCTCTGGAGGAGATTTATACTGAGACAGAAAAAGGGTCCGCTAAAAAGCTTCTTTTCTGTCAAAAGCGAGAAAGTCAATCGGCATAGGATAAGGTGCCCTATACTCTAAATCCTATTCTCCTGATGGAAATAAAAAACAAGGACAATTAAATGTAAGACAGAGTAGGTCTGTAACTTCAGTTTTTTGAGTGTGGTACATTAAAATCAGCTGTTGATGAAAATGATTATTGCAAAGTTGATACTTTGATAAATTCTAAATAGTACATTAACATGCACAAGTGAGCATGTTCCTGTAACTAAGAGTTGTACTATTAAAATGGCTGATGAGTATAATGACGATAATGGAAATCATGCGTTGTAATAAAAACTATAAACAGTAAATAAATATGCAGGAGTAAGTGAGCGAACTCCTGTAACAAACTATATACGATAATGATGATTAGGAAGCTGATGCTTTGTACTATAAACAGTAAATTTACATGCAGGAGTTACTTTGTGTCACACAACATAAGGCCCTTTATCGAACGCTTAAGTTGGCTCCAATTACTGACACTAGCACATTAAATTGGTCTGATGATGACGAAAACGATTATAAAACTGATGCTTTCAACTAAAAACATGAGATACATCATGCTGGTGCTTTCACCTATATATTATAAACAGTAAATAAACATGCAGGAGTGAGAGGAAATGCTCCTGTAACTGACAATGGTACAAATTACAAAGCTGATGTTTTGAAATAAATTTGATTGTGATTGTTGTGTTATTGGTTTCAACTATAAACAATATATAAACAACGAATGTATTTATTAATCTAACTATAATTTTAATCACTAAAAGCATGAGTACAGTATATAATACGCACACTTCGTAGGAGAGCTCTATTAATAATATTGTTATTGAAAGAAAATCAGTTGTATTGAAGATAAAATATTTTATTAAGTACTGATACAGTTAAGCGAAGAGTGTGATAACATTTACTCGCTTTGTAAATTAATAACAAAATCATTTATTCCGTCAAAAAAGTATCGGGAAGTTTAATTAGTTCAAATTAAGAAGAAAATAAACTCTTATAATCTTTTTTTGTTATTAAGTTGGCAACACAATTCTTTTTTTCTGTGTAGAGTTTGACCACACAGTACGACTTTTACTTTGTTGAAAGTGCTCTGTTTTTATTTTATCCCAAGTGTATTTTGATTATTTGTGTCAACTGTGCATCGCATATTTTATTGCGTGTTCAGAACCATTGACTGATTGATTTCAGAAAGCTTGCGGTGAATGAACTTTATTAAAAACACGTGCATACGAGTGGTACAATCTAAAGCGGTCGAGATGCGGCGTAAGATTTGCCTCGCTTTGGCCACTAACGTCTTTAAATGAAGTTAACATCGATAAAGGAAATGGTGACTGAAATGCTCATTTAAATAATAATCATAATCATCGTTTATTTGCACAAAACATGTAAAAAGATGACAAAAATAAAAGATAGTAGGTACAATGTTTCCGCCTTGAAGGGCGTGCAAATTTTACAAAATATTACTTAGGGGGCGTTCATAAATTACGTGAGGTGTTTTTTCGAAATTTCTGACCCCCCCCCCCCCCCCCTTGGTGAGATGTCGTGAGATTTTTTCAACCCCCTCCCCCCATCCCCCAATCTCACGTGAGATTTTTCAAAATGTGGGTTTCTTACGTAAATGTGTTAGATTATTATTGTAAAAAGAAAAGAAAATTTGTTTCGTGGTTTTATTTACGACTAGTTAAGACTAGTAATCAATATTGCTGAGAGTTTAATTATAAGTATAATAAAAATTTAACAATAAAATACTTAAATCGTAAGTACTGTGGTTTAAAAAAGAATATCTATTCTAATTTTGTCCATTCTCATTCTGTCTGTCAGTCATTCTGTTTTTTGTGTTTCGAAATATATATTTTTTACATTTTTTTTCATGAGGGATGGTGATTGGACAGTCAGTAAATGTATAACGTCGAGGTATAAATGAAATTATTTTTTTTAGAACGAATTAGGAAATGATCTTAATCGTATTACGATTACGCTTAAGATTAAATCTTAAGCATGTACAATCTGGATTAAAATGACCAAAATAGTATATATTTTTTTTGTTTCATTCAGAAAAAAAAATTACGTGATATTTGCCGAGACCCCCCCTCCCTCCAACGTAAGATTAGATGAGATTTGACTCGACCCCCTCCCCCCTAAAACATCTCACGTAATTTATGAACGCCCCCTTAGTTATATTACGGAGATAGTACTCGTATAACATCTTATTACAATAATTAAAACATTTCACATTATGTAAAAGCTTAAATTTTGAAAGATTTTTTTTTTAAAACTACATAACAAAAATATTTAATGAATTCATTTATTTTAGGTAGGCTTAAGTTAGTTTCAAGTTTCGTCAGATTCTTACTGAGAAGAGCTGGCAAGAAACTTGTGTAGGCTTTACTTTTATAAACAATTTGGTGACAGTGTTGAAATATAATTATGATGATGATATGATTTATATATGATGATATGTCATATTGAATAATTTATATTAAAATAAATAAAAATCAAGTTTAATAATACAATATTGAGATAAAAGTTAAATTAAATTAAATATTAAAATAGCGTAAATGTAAAAATTATAATTAATAACAAAATGCTAGATATAAAAATAATTTAAAGTACAGTTTACATAATAAGCGGATAATACTTACCTCTTACAAATCCCTTGAGAATCTTGAAAGATATCAATATATAATCAATATCAATTAAACGAAGTTGATAAAGTATATTTAGTACACATATATACTGTGTATATTAGCATTGTAATGCGGAAGAGTATGTGAGTTTGTTGTTAAGAGTATGTGGGTAACTAGAAATATTTGTTTTCATTGAATAGGTTCTGTAAGTACTGAACAGATTTGAAACATTCAATTTCAAGATAAAAATAGTTAATTAATAGCGAAAAATAGTCAAAATAACTTCAAGAACAACTAATCTATATAACAAATAATCTATCTTTATTAATATTGTAAAATTGAAAGTTTGGAGGGATGGAACGATGTTTGTTATTTAAACAGGCTGAAATCGCTGAGAAGAATTGGATCAAAGTTTGCATAGCCTTAGATTGTATGGAATATACACTTACATAGGGTACTTTTATCCTGAAAAACTTGATCCCGAGTGCGACATGGTAAACATCCTAAATTCACAAGGACGAAGCCGCAGGCATCAGTTAATCAGTTAGTTACTAGTATGTAATAGAAAAATAGTTATTTAGTGACAACCCTAATTATATCTGAATAGTTAAATTATCTAAGATGACCGTTTATCTATTTTACTCTTATCGATGATAGTGATGGATGGATACTTTAACACTAAATTTTGTCGTTATCTATTAACTTTAGACGAACAAATACTGTGTTATTCATATTATATTTTATCGGATACGGATCTAAAGATTTGGATTAAGTTTTTTTATTTTGGTCATAAACATTAGATTTCGGATTTCAAGTTTATATACAGGGTGTGAAATAACATTTCCCATAACTCTAGGGTTGTATTATTTAACGAAAACTAATTGAAAAATTAATCAAGGAACAATGGGTTCTAAAATGAATATTTTATATTTTCATAAAACTGTTTGTAATATTAATAAATATTTTTTAAATCATTGGAGTTACCCGTGTGAAGTCAGGAACGTTAGTTATCATAAAATAATACGTATATTTATGTTATAAGCTATAGGTATATACGTATAATATCTCTATGTCCTGTGATTAAATTGTAGATACTTGCAGATTTAGAACGAGTTTGAATTCATACGACTCTGTACTAGGGCTGCCATTGTTTCTCTAGTTTTTTAAAATAACAAAAACGCCCTTTTGATTTCTGTCATTTTGATTATCATTTTTTTCGTTAATGTAACTTAGCCTAATTATCTTAATTACTAGCAAATACCAAGTGGTTTCACTCGCGTAGGTGCCGTTCGCGTAGGAATACGGGGTTTAAATATAGCGTATTGCATCCGGGATAGTGTAGCTTCCCAACAGTGAAAGAATTTTTCAAATCGATTCAGTACTTTTCGGGCCTATTGAAATAATGCAAACAAACAATCAAATCTTTCCTCTCAATAATATATTCAGTGGTTATTGTTATTATTAATATATTATTATTAATAATAATTGTTCTATGGCATTTAAAAAGTATATATATATATAATCAAAACTGTTCAGAAATTGTCACGCATAAATATAGTCCTCAGCTTTAGTACATTACTAGCCGACGCCTCGCGGTTTCATCCAAATAGTTCCCGTTCCCGTGTGAGTACGGGGATAAAATATAGCCTATGACACTCACAAATAACGTTGTAGAGAGGTAAAGTTTGTGATGTTGTGGGGGGTAAGAGTAATCTACTGAAACGATTTTAAAAACTCTTTTACCAATAGAAAGCCACGTTATTTGTGAGTGTCATAGACTATACCTCAACAGACGCCTCACGATTCCTCTTGCGTAGTTCCCGTTCGCGGAGATAAACTATATTTTATCCCCGTATAGTTATGGGAACGTCAAAAGGGCGTCTGTTAGTTTGTCGATAATTTCATTTTCTTTGTTTGTCGTTGTGATGTGTGCTGGGGCGAATCTAGAGAGTTCTTTTTGTTAATATAATTCAAATTAACAAAGTTATCATAAGTGTTGTAGTGACAGCCCTACCACTACAGTTAAGGCTTCAGTCCTCTTGTTTTCCTCAAGTGCAACAATGCATTGAGTAGACATTGTAAGACAATGGTAGTCATAGTGCATATTTGTCTTTAGTCTATACACATATTAATGGGTTAAGTATACATGCAGCGAGGCCTTCGGCGAAGATTACCATACTGTCACGTTTGTTTTAAGTTCATTATCTTAACGATAAAACTTCACATATTAGTGTAAGAATAATAAATTTGTGTCATCATTTTATTCTTCATCAGCCGAGCTTAGCTACAGCATCAGTAGCCATAGAAGGCATTGGTAGCCGTGTAAAATTAATACGCTTATAAGAAAGGTCTTTTCTAGACAAATCGCGAAAATACCGATTGCAGTTCGTTTATAGAATTAATATAAACTGGTGTTCGCCGAGCGATCAAAATTCGACCACGATTTTGAACTGATAAGAAGTTTTTGGGCTTGAAGCAAATGTATTTATAGAAGTACAAGATCCGGCATAAGACATATATAACCTCATCTGTTATTTCTTTGAGATAAGAAAATATAAATAATAGAACATATTATTCACATTGACACATTGCACATAGGTTGCCTATTTAAATTGCTACCAGATAGTATAAAATGATTATTTTTTATATATTTATTTAATCTGCTCCCTAATTGGTTAATTAAAAGAAATCATACTTTAGTTTATATAATATACCCAAAAGAATTCAAAATGTAAAGGTTGCCTACGTTCACGCTACATCTGTAAAGTTGCCAGATATAAACAGTTAAGTAATGTTATTTATATAATTTCATCTATAATTTGGTCGTCTAATATGTCAAATGAAAGCATATTTTATGCTTAATTTAATATTTTTATAAGGCTGCTGGTCCAACAAACCGGAGCGAGAGAGCGTAGCGGAGAAACGGACTAATACGGAGCGGAGTTGCGGATTGTGTCTATCCACCGGAGCGGGGCAGCAGACTACGTTAAATAAATAAATGTTAAATTTAATTTATTTAACCCCGAATTTTTAAACTAGCTCGCAAGACCCTGTCCACTTAAAAGGAGCGGAGATTTTGTGCAATCCTGTTTGTTAATATTTCTCGGTTTCTTGGCTCCGCTACCTCGCTCCGCTGGACTGGTAGCCTAAGCTTGCCTTTGATCTAGTTCATGGTTACTAGATTTCGTATGAAAAATGTGTCTGGCCGTAATTTGTATGCAATGTGTCATTGAATATTATCTATAATATTTTATTTCTTACCAATAATAAATAACAGATGAGGGTATATATTTCTAATGCCAGATTTTAGACCATAATTAGCAAGTAGAAGCTTTATGCACTTCTTTAATCCTTATAAACTTTAACTGTGTCAAGTTTCACGTTCCTCCCTTCGCGCAATTTTCTTGTACAGTGTTTCTTTCTGTACAATGTTTTCACTTCGCTTCGCTTCACGTATTATTAATATAATGCTTATGGTACACCCATAAAAAGGCCATATAGTTTAATTAGATTTTAGCGCAATCCATACCTACTTAATGTTGATTGGAATGAAATTTGGTTAAGTTAAACCTTGTAGCAGCATTAGGCTACTTTTGTCTCGAAAAAATCCATAGCTCCGGCGAGATTTGTAAAGAATAGCATTTCACGCAAACGGTTTGGGCGCTAGTTTTTATATAAAATATTATATACATACTTGTCGACGCCCGCGTAGTTTCTGTTACCGTTATATACCGTAATATATCGTGGCTTTTTAATGGTAGAATTTTCAAAATCGGTTTAGTAGATTCAGAGATTACCGACTACAAATACCACAAACTTTACCTCTATAAAATCATATTATAGACTAGCGGACGCCCGTGACTTCGTCCGCGTGGAAATCAATGTAAACTTTCAAGCCCTATTTCACCACTTTAGGGGTTGTATTTTAAATTTTTTTATGACATTATATTTCGTATTTTTTTATGATTTATGAACAAATTTTTAAAACTATGACTCTAAATATGAAATGAATTTAAACCCTTATTTCACCCTCTTCATATTTTATTTTCGCAATAAAAAGTATTCTGTAACCTTCTCCAACCGTCTTAAACCGTGCCAAGTTTCATTTGAATTCATTCAGTTGTTTCAGCGCGATGCCCGAATAACAAAAAAAAGCACAGACAGACAAATAATCGAAAAAATATATTTTTAGCTTCAGTATCGATTATATAATGCCCCCCAACAAAAATTATCAAAATATCTTCAATGTACAGAGTTGGACCTGCTACAGTTTTATTATAAGTATAGATATATATATATATATATATATATATATATATATATATATAGATAATGTTTACTTAAGTAACATATGGGATTAAGGATTCTACGGCCCTTTGGATTTGAACAACTATGTATGTATGTATTTGGGTCATTGTTAAACAAATTGTAACTAACTGTATCAAGGTTGTTATCAGTGTTTAAGCCACTTTAATAGATTATACCATCTACATATTATATTTTAAGTACGCTATGCATTATGATAATGTTGAATGTTATTTAATATAGATAATTATTATTATCTGGATTTTAGTGACTTGTAGGTATACTAATTTAAAATAAACATATTTTTCAAATATTAAGAAAAAAATATCCCAGTAATAATAAAATTTCATATAAAATTAATGCCATTATCAACTTGTTTTTACATACGTAGATTTTTTATTTCGATGAAATATTAGAAGACGTGGCATTGCAACGCATGGGGTATTAGTAAATTAATAGAGCCTTAATGGCTCAACGGTAAGAGCGGTCGCACTCATCTCCAAGGGGTAGTGGTTCGATCCCCGCCCCGTTGGTCTATTGTCGTACTCACTCCTAATACAGTCTTTACCGACTAGTTGGAGGGGAATGGGAATATCGGTCATATTTAAAAGATACGGCAAATATTCTTTAAAGAAATATTAAAAAAAAAACAAAACGATACCTTAATTAATAATGGTTTTTTAAACTCGAGGGTAGCTTATAAAACAAACGAAGTGAGGTCTATATAAAATAATATACATTACTATAAATAATTGAAACATAATTTATCTTGCATAGGCTTTAGAATTTTAGTTGCGCGCACAAATTATGCATGAAACGCTATAGATCTGCCATGATATGTCATTATACCGTATCTTCAGATACAGTGTTTTGTGGTAATACTTATAAATGAACTCCTCGCACGTGTGGTTACATATTATCATCATCAACATCATCATTAACGACCCATATTTGGCTCACTTTTGAGCACGACTCTAGTCAGTCATATGCTTCAGAATTTTACTGTAAATCTCCCGTGGTATGTCATTACACCGTATCTTCAGATACAATGTATTTTGGTAAAACTTATAAATGAACTCCATATCATCATCATCATCATTAACAACCCATATTCGGCTACCTGTTGAGCAGTATACGCTCAGAAAGAAGAGGGGTTATGCTAGAATATGCTGTCCAAACGCGGATTGGCAGACCTCACACACGTTGACAATTAAGAAAGTTCACAGATATGCAGGTTTCCTCATGGTGGTTTTCCTTCACCGTTTGAAACACGTGATATTTAATTTCTTAAAATTAACATATCTTAAAAGTTGGTGGTTTTGGCATTTCAATAATTTTATTAATACTTAAAAATACCCTGAGAATTCCCATTCATAATATGTATGTGTACACTGTTTCCAACAAAAACTGCAATTTCTCAAATGTTGATGTTTTTAAGATACAGTGTTGTGTCATGGTACCGCAGAGATTGATTGTCAAAATTAATTTGTCGTTGAAAAATATGTGCTACGTAATTAATTTTTGTCAGACAATAGCCTCTAAAACGAATGCTTATTAAAAAAATTACTACGATCTATTGTCATCTAAATTAGTCCGCCGGTTCTATGAATAATCGAATGGGTTTAGTTAGGTATGTATTCGATGGTTTAGGTTTAGAATATTGTAGGTACATCCATTATTTCTAGTATGGAGTTAACAATGACGAGATATGTAGTAGGTATGCCGCAGTAGAAAAACGAAGGAAAAACCAGTAGAGTTTATATGCATAGTCTACATACCTACTCATAATATAGAAATATACCATGTATCAGTAGAAAATAAATAATTGAATAAAAGCCTTAGATTTTAATATCAATGAAAAACACCCACCAAGTTGTCATGATGACGTTAGAGTACATAATACTAGAGTTTTAGAGTATTAAATTCTAAAATACTAGAGTGATTTCGATGAATACATTCTTTGTCAAGGATTTTATATATGTACACACTACTTAACTATCATTGCATTAACACCTTGTCAATGTACTAATACTTTTGGAGTTATACAGGATGCTCGGGAGTATTTCCCATAACATAAAGTGTTGAGAAGTCCACTTATAGGAGTCGAACTGCATAACTAATATTATTTTAACTAAAAAATAATAAACTAAACTTTTTATGTTTTCATACAAAGTAATTCTAATAATTCCGACTATCCATGTAACACACCGACTATCCATGTAAAACTATCTATCGTCTTTATCTATCCTTGCATTTTAAAAATTTTGGCTACGTCATAATTATAAAGATGCGTATGAAAGACACATTTTAAAAGTTTACAAAAGAAATATTTCTCCGAAAATATTAATTTTAGAATAACATGTATTCATGTATTAATATTTTCGAAACATTTTAAATTAATTTTCGGTAAAGAATATAACCCAAGCGTTATGGGAAAAACTCCCCAGCACCCTGTATAGGGATATACATATAACACTTACGAAAATAACCTTCATTGAATGTTATTTACATTTTTTATTGAACAACTTTATTTCGTTTCTTGAGGTTAAATAACGAAAAGTCAATACAGTTAAAGGCCATCTTCAATTAAGTGCACTTTGTAGAAGCAGAAAAACTATCTATTCTGTCTTGTGTTGGAGATTTATTGTTGCAAGTGTATTTCGTAATAAAGAACATTGTAGGTAATATTTCCTATTGTGTAGTAGCTAACGTTGTCCATTTTCAAATGACGAAAAACGGAAAGAAGGTTGTCAATATGGTAGTTGACTCATATCAAATTTAATATAAACCATATTAATTTCGCATAGTACGTAGTAGGGTCCGAAATATATCGATATTAATTATTAAAAGTTAATGATTTATTATAAAACTTCATTTAAAAATCATGTAATTTTTTAAATTTTCCAAACGTCAAAAACGCTGTCGTCCATTTTATTATGTCACCATGTTACTTGATGAACCAATTGTTACCTAATATTTTTTGTCAAACACTCAGTTTGTAAGGAATTTGTTATAGTAACGTCATGAAACAGTTGAAATATAGACCATCATGGCCGACAGGCGTTTTAGCTCGTTTTGTCAAAAACATATTTAATAAAAACCAATACGAGTATTTTCATGTAATCACGTCTCAAAAAACAATAAAAAAAAAATTCAATTTAGTAGAACGACAATAAACGAAAATTTAGTAGGACTATAAGATCATTTAAAAAATAGTGTCAACTAGCCTATTCCACGTATGTTAGAGTATGTAGGATTGTAGATATAAATAAAAATGACTTCAGTAATATATAATTTCCATCACCATTGTTTCTGGTATCGTTGAATGTTGTTAGTAATTATAAATAATGATTAATGTAATTACATCATATATATTTTGTATAAAATGCATGTATAGATACTTATAAATAAATGACGATGAAATAAAAAAAAACTTACCATTGTTATGTGAATATATTAAGGAAAAAAGTATACGTGCTTTCATCATCATTCTCAACTCATATTCGGCTCATTGCTGAGCTCGAGTCTCCTCTCAGAATGAGAAGGGTTAGGCCAATTGTTCACCACGCTGGCCCAATGCGGATTGGCAGACTTCACACCCGCAGAGAATTAAGAAAATTCTCTGGTATGCAGGTTTCCTCACGATGTTTTTCCTTCACCATTTAAGACACGTGATATTTAATTTCTTAAAATGCACACAACTGAAAAGTTGGAGGTGCATGCCCCGGACAGCATTCGAACCCACTCCCTCCGGAATCGGAGGCAGAAGTCGAATACACTAGGCTATCACTGCTTCGTGCTTTACTGTTGAGCTGTGATTGAATAACTAATATCCATAAAATATTTAGACTTAATATAAGTAACTATTTACATATTCTGGATATAGTATTTTTACGATAAGATTATCAGAAGTTATCGGTCAAAGCTACTCTATGCTCATTTTTCCTCTACAATTTCTGTAAACGTATAGTGTTGATCTATATACATTCCTGTTTGAATTATTCAAAGGTAATATCAAGAGATAGTTGTTATTGATACTTTCTTAACACTAACGAGTACATTAGCCTGGGTCTTCGTCTGTAACCATTTTTCTCTTAAATTCTCTTTCAACAAACGCTAACGCTTCCAAAACTAGAAAAATATATAACATTGTTTGTATAGAAAGAGACTTGATGTGTAACTTGCCTACAGGCTCTGTATATTCTGTTTGGAGAAATCAAGTGTAATAGTGTTTAGTTTGTCTCTTCAAAAACCCTGCTTCCATAGTTTTCTTTTATGAATATTACCTTTTTTTGAATATTCTTCCCTTTCCCCTCTCAGTAAGCGAAAATATTGTGCTTGGTATGGGCACGACAACAGTCTGTTTAGCAGGTGCAGAAAGAGGACTTTTTGGCATTGAATCTGGCCCCCTAATCGTCGAGTTATTAAGGAAATATATCGTATTTAGGTATGTCTGAAAATTAAATTTATATACCCATAGTAAACAGTGACGATGGTTTTATTATTGTGGTTTTAGCGAGACAGCTGATCAAATTTAGCATACATCGTTACCTACATGTACGTATATTACAATTGCAAAACTAAGTTTGTCTGTCTGTAACCTTTTCACGACTAAAATAATTTCGGGATATTATGAAACTTTGAGCAGAACACAGGTTACTTTTTATCCTGAAAAGTCCACGGTTGGCTTGCCGCTTGGCTTTTTTTCATTTCGGAATTATTTCCTTCAAACTTAAAAAGAAATAACCAAGCTCGTGCTACGAGAACGGAAATGGCTTCCCTTCCCTTTGTATTCCCTTTCGTTCCCTTGTGTACGAATAGCCAGAAGTACGAAATACTACCCTTTTTAACTATTAATAAACTCTAATGAATAATGACCGTTCAATAAGTATTTCTGAAGTTGTTTTAGATTATGTTTAATATACACATACTAATATTAAATTGCTTCTGCCGCGTTCGATTAAATCCAAAAATCCCATTTTCGGCTTCTGTATGTACGTGTAGTGTAGTTTGACGGCCTCCGTGGCGCAGTAGTATGCGCGGTGGATTTACAAAACGGAGGTCCTGGGTTCGATCCCCGGCTGGCCCGATTGAGATTTTCTTAATTGGTCCAGGTTTGGCTGGTGGGAGGCTTCGGCCGCGGTTAGTTACCACCCTACCGACAAAGAAGTACCGCCAAGCGATTTAGAGTTCCGGTACGATGTCGTGTAGAAACCAAAAGGGGGGTATGGATTTTCATCCTTCTCCTAATAAAATAGCCCGCTTCCATCTTAGACTGTATCATCACTTACCTACCATCAGGTGAGATTGTAGTCAAGGGCTAATTTGTAAATAATAAAAAAAAATGTACCTACATAACATAATAACGATTTTTATAACCTGTTATTACCGAATCTTAAAAGCTATGAGTAGAATAAACCTGTACCTTTTCTAAATCAATCCGCTATCATATTACAGTGGAATTCATAGACGTTGCAGGGGCACCCTCAGGGGACCATTCACCCGCTGACTGTCGAATTCTGCTGCACTGCCATATGCCTGCTAAGGGCTTAACATCCATGTTTCTATTGCTAATTGTGTAAGTTTAAAGGGACCTAAGCGGCATCACCAGGTGGTTTGAGCTATAGCAGAAGCATCGCCTGATGGGGTCCGAAGGCAGAAGCAGAATAGATGGTTAGATGGGCGGAACGACTCTCTAAGGGCGTCACCTCTGAGACACTGACCTCGGCTTAAAGGGCTGTTCGGGAACATACGTGATGTGACAATGATCGTGATGTCATGCACATCGCGACCAACACACGATCAATTTTATCGGATATCAAGTCGTTAGCGCAGCAGGCATGTGGGCTTATTAGATGGTGGGTGGCTAGCATAAGATCGATAATAAATTGCTTAGGGTTTAATCAATATTTCACGACCAATTAGCATGTACAGTGTACACGTAGTAGGTGTTTAAACATAAAGGCGTGTTTTCTTAGTACAGAAAACGGGTGTTTACAACAACATAGACGTCTATTGAATTGCATTGAATAAAAGCAGCCGTTGCTTTGCGGATGTTAATGAGGCATTTTCCTCTAAAGGTTTTAAAATAAAAATCGCTAGCGGGTAGGTACAAATCGATATTTGACCGTCAAATTATAGTAAGCGACACTTTTATCGTAACTGTCAATTTTATTACAAATAACATTTTCAAAGGGTATAATTTAAAATTTGTTTTACTATAACTATAACGATTTGGGGGGGGGGGGGAGGAGGTAAAATGGGTCGATGCCATCTGGTTAGTTTATCGTTACTTCAACTATTTTTAAAAGTTGTGTTTCGTTGTTACACTAGTTAGTCTGTTATACTATAAACGACAGTAACAGTTATCGAAAGTGTAAAAGGATTTTATATTTTTTGGCACAAGCGACATTGGTTACTATGGGATTAGACTTTTCCTACGAAGATTTACATAATATTTGTAGATTTTAGTTTTTCTACTGACAACAACGGGCGTACCTCTATAAAATGAATAAATATTGTGAAGAATTATTATGGAACTAACGAAATATGATGTACCTGGAGCGTAAATAAAATTTGCAAAAGTGCTAGATCCTCTTGTCCGGGATATGAAGCGATGGCTTGCTTAAAGGTATTACGAGCAGCAGCTAATATAATATATGTCAGAGATAGTTAACATATAATTAATTATCTTTGACATAATGAAATTGAGATTCTATGTAAAAATGTTATGTGTCATATAAGGTGAAGACATTTTGAAAAGTTCACTCTAAAGTTATTTTTGCACTCATTTATGGTAGGCGTCCACATATCCGTATCGTATTTACCGGACGCATTGTATTAAACGGATTTTTAATTTTACGGTAGATAAAATCCGTAAAATATATTTATATATGCAATCCGTACGATGCGATCAGTGGACGCACTTGTATAACTTTCTATACAATTAATACTAAAACCTGATGCGATATAGGACGCCAATACGCACGATGTCGGTCTGTAGGCGCCTACGTTTAGTGAGTCCTCACTAAATGAGTCTATTCTTTTATAAGAGGTCAATGCGAATAATAGAAAAATAAATAAATGGATCTTTATATAGAAATCTATGTTTGTATCGATATAATTAGTATGTCTACAAGACATACTAATTATATCGATACAAACTAACGATACAAATGTCAAAGGGAAGCTTCTAAGAAATTAAACAAGGGAATAACAATACAATGGGCTTTAGCATTGTGGCAGGCCTTTGAAGATCACTACATAGATTAAACTATCTCGATATCGAGGTATCTAGGTAGCGCAGGGTTTTCCTAAACTAAGCGTCTGGCGATTGAGAACATGTTGTCTAATGATATCCCATAGAAAATATAAAAAAAATACGTCGTATGCTTCGATGATAGAGTTAAAACCCATAATGCGTATAGTACTTGTAGAGCTTACTGTGCCGTGGGAGACTAACATTCCGTAGGACCACAGTATTAAGTGAAAAAATATTATGACCTAACAAACGAACTAACTACAAATTTCTTATATGGTTAGCCTGTACGCCTTAGAAGTAGGTGCGAGAGGATTACCAGCAAAATCTCTCTATAACTTGCTTTAAGACCTTGCCATCTCTACAACTGCAGCAAGTTCTATATTAGAACGGGTACCAACCAGGTTACCTAAGCTTTTGTAGTAGGATAGTACCAAATTTGGCTAGAGAGAACAACACGAGCGGAGAAGGGGAGTGTTTATCGATTGTCAAGGAATTCCTTAACCCTACGTTCAATGGTCACATGTCCACGACTCTGCTTGGAGTTTTTCTCTCTGCCACGCGATTGACCCGGCACCCGCACGGTGAATCCATGGATTATTATCCTAATATATTCTTCTCTTTTGACTTTTAAACCATCTTGAATCTTCCAAACTTCCCATCACGGTCCAAATACTATAGTTGCATATGGTAATATATGGTAAGGGCATGAGCAGATTTTCAGTTTTTCTAAAATGACCAAGGTCTTGTTTGTATGTGATGGCACTGGGTCTCGCTCTATAACAAGATTTTCACATATTTGTTTATTTTCATTTAATCATTTCCCATATTTATATTTGCATACAATTACTTTTGTCATCTCATACTTATATTTTTCTTTCTTCTAGTTTTGTTTATTTTTTTTCGTTTATTTTATTTCAGAAGGCGCAATCTCATCATCATCACAATGTTACAAGTAAGTTTTTAATCATTTGCTTTTATATTACGTATAATTCTAATCATATAATGTGTATTTGTTTATTAAGCCGCGAAAATGGTTCATATGCTACTCAGTGAGTTTATAAAATATATTTCAATTAACCATGGCAAAGCGCCCCACTTTTTATAGTAGAAGATCCAAATTAGAAACGAACTTCACCAATCTGTTTAATTGTTAAAAAGTGTTTTATATTAAAGGGATTGTTTAATTTCTGACCAGGTCTTAGTACTGCAAAAAATGACAGAAATACAAATTAATTATATTTTAAATGTATTCATAGGAAATCATTCGTATAAAAATATATATTTTCTAAGCCTTAAAATAATACTTCGAACACATACCATTTGTAAAATGACATACATTAATTGTTCACTCTTATTAAGAATATTCAAAAAGAAGTTGAAATTTATGAAACTGTAATTTTTCAAGTTATAAGTATTCACGTTAATTGGTACATTGCCTATCATTAAAATGTAATGGGTTGAAAGCCTACAATGATTCTTGCTAAAGGCGCGGGCGTCCATAAGTACTCTATATTAAACGCCAGCCACACACGGTCAAGTAAACTGTCATGTGTGCAGCGCACATTACGAAGTGAAAAAATGTCGAAATAGCGTTATTGGTAAAGTTTCGATACTTATATAAGTACGTAAGCCTATGCGTGAGTGCGTATTAGACTATATAGTTATCACTAAGACGATTATTGTATGTTTTCTTCATAGCACTGTTTACTGTTTCAAAACTGAATGCCTGGCTAATGGGGTACGAAGTTCAAATGCTTGTATAACTGCTAATAGTTATGCAACGTTGATACGTGAATACGAGTAATAGATGCTAGGTATAATACTAAAGATCGCGTTGAATTAATTTCATTTATTTTTAATCTTGCAAAACGGACTTTGATACGTGTGAAGCAGTTACCTAAAATTTTTATACAATCGTTTTTTAGGACTCGTCGGTACCTAACTCAGAAGGAAAATAACGGAAACCTTTTAGTAGTCTTTCTGTCTGTCTGTATATCTAGACCCTTTATTTCGAGAACCCTTTATTTCAGGTCCATGAAATTGTGAAAAAATCAAACTAAACTAAAAGAAACGGCCGTTTGTTTAAATAAATATGCATATTTAGATACTCTCAAGGGTAACAAAATATCATCTATACTAAGGCATTTCTTGATAAGTACTGTTTACCAACAATCAAATTAAAAATGAGGGTTAAATCACTAGTCATTCCACATCTTATTATAATTATTATTAACTTTTTCTTAAAATAATCAAAATAAATTTGATTAATAAGCATAGGACAATTAGATATAGTTAATATATTTTATATAACATTTTAAAAACAAACAAATTCAAAACAAATAAGTTATGAAATGATATGCGTTTTCTACCTTCATTTCTAATTTATTTGTTGGTAAACAGTACTTATCAAGAAATTCTGTATAGGGTACTTTCCTTTGACCTAGAACTATAAAAAGAGTATAGGTATAGCGTCGTTTCGTTATAGATCAAGTAATGATAGTGGCAGGAGCGTAGCTACCGCCGTATCTGACGTATCAATGATGCGGGACCCCCGGACAGGGGCATGACGTCGGTCTAGATGTGATAACTCGCAACTAACAATTACGTAAGTGACCACCACGTACCACGTAAGTGCATTTTCTCTGAGAAAGCGGTATTCCACTAATTTACTCTTATAATAATAAAAATTCGTACAACATCTTAAATCTAAATCACTTAGAAATGTGAACATATTTATTACAGTTAGCTTTAAATGGAAGTTTTTTAGTCGCTCCTGTAAAGTTCGTCAGTTTGCACGTACGAGCTATATCATGCTAGACCGACGATGAATAAAATGTAATTCACAATCTCACATAATCTGGTGCTTCCCGTCAGTTGTGGTCATTTCAGAAATAACAAAAATCGAAAAAAATATTTTGTTATTCCCGGGTTAAAAGTGCGCCCAAAAATTGTAAAATCCTACTTAAGTCATTATCGTATTTATTTTAAGCAAGCTTCATTGGGCTTAACTAATTTTGATACAGGACCCCTACAAGGCATGCTACGCCACTGGATTGTGGTAATCGTAATTAACGAGTCAATCAAACCTGATTTGCAGCAACGTGATGGGTCTACTCTCCAAATGCCATCTCCAAAAGAAGGAAGCCCTGACCATTATATGAATAAGCTGATAATGATGATAGTCCTGTTCAAGATCTCACTTAATTGAATATCTTGGGATTTATAAGACGAAAGACGATACGTGTGAAAGTGATAATGAAAGAAGAGGATATATGGTAAATGGGGCTCTATATGCCTTCATGAATAGCCAAAAGATCTCATAAGGCAAGACTGGCTGTTCACAAGGCAGTGTTAGTGCCAACATTTATGTACGAAATGAAAGTTGGATATGGCAGGAGAAGCATAAAAGAATACAGTGGTTATGAGAGTGTAGAGGAGTATGATTGGAGTATCACTGGGTGAAAAAGAAGATGTAGCGATTAAAATTGATAAAGTTACACGTAGGGAGGATGGACGAAAGGATACTAACAAAGGAGATTTATACGGCAAGTGTGAATGGAAATGTTGAAAGGGGAAGGCAAGGTGAACGTTTCTGGATCAAATCTAGGACATTCTCAATAAAGGCCAAAGGCCAGGTCAGTACCCTAAACCGAGGAACTTGATGAAAGGATTGACGAGAAAGGAAGAAGCCAGGGAGATATGCAATACGAGTAGCAAGTGGATGCACGTGGTCCTATATGGTCCGGCCGTCGTGTGTATAAGCATAAATTTCCTATAATAGGAGCATGTCTGGCAAGTTCGTTGATGACACTCCCATGACACGCGGGCGACGGGGAGATAGACTGCTCGGGTGAGAAATCGTGCATGCGGAGAAGTGAGGTGCATCAGTCGTGGGTTTTTCATTCATCGCTAAAAGTCCCCCGGCCCGCGCGGTCCATCGGGAGTGTTACGAACGAAGTCCCAAGCTATAGCTAACTATTATCACGAAGATCTGGCTCTCGCTCTTTTATTGTACATGAAATAGATTCTTAAATAAATACGAATTAATAGTTGACTTTCCATAAAATATGCAAATCGATTACGTCATTATATTAATGGTGACAGAGATTCCGTCACTAGTGCATAACAATAGTTGTATTAACTGTTTAATTTGCATTTTTAGTCTATTAAATAGCAACATAATAGTGACACATGAAGTAGCATCACAATTGATTTCATGAACTAACTCGCGCTACAGGCGTTTAGTTTCAACTGCGCACATTTAACTGTGGCTGGACTGCATTCGGGAAACTTCGCGACATCTTTACGTCCGAAATTCCTCAGTGCCTGAAGACAAAAGTCTTCGAACAGTGCGTGTGGCCAATGATGACCTATGGTTCCGAGACTTGGTCGCTAACTATGGGCCTCATAAGAAGGCTCAGAGTCACATAGCGGGCGATGGAACGAGCTATGTTAGGAGTATCTCTGCGTGATTTAATCAGAAACGAGGAGATCCGCAGAAGAACCAAAGTCACAGACATAGCTCAGCGAGTTGCGAAGCTGAAGTGGCAATGGGCGGGGCACAAAGTTCGAAGCCGATGGACGTTGGGGTCCCAAGGTGCCGGAATGGCGACCCCGCACTAGTAAGCGCAGTGTTGGCCGATCCCCCACCAGGTGGAATGACGACATCACATACGAGTCGCAGGGATTCGCTGGATGCAGGTGGTATCGTGATGTTTGGAAGTCCCTACAAAAGGCCTATGTCCTGCAGTGGACGTCCATCGGCTGATATGATGATGATGATGATGATGATGACGATGATGACATTTAACTGAACAGTCGAACTGCTCAGTTAAATCGTCCGTGTGTAGGCTAATCTGAAAACTGACAATATAAACGAAATATCTTTAGATAAAACCAATCGTCCAGTCCGGGTCCTAAGTTTATAGAATATTATTTAAACAAAATCCTCGTTATAATATAAAAAACACACTTATCTTTGCGGCAACCTTTCGAAGATCTAAGGAAAAACCTATAGTCTGTGGAGACTATATGTAGAGTTTGTATGGATTTTGGGTCCGAGTAATCTAGTGAAATATCTAAGGTTATTAAAGGTTTAGTTAGGTCTATAAACATTTGAGGACAAAGGTCACAAAAATCGATTTTTCGCAAATACTTCCGTTGGGGTTTTTGCTATTGGTATACATTTTAAATGTAGATAATCAAATTCCCTATAACTTTGAATCGTTTTCGAGATAGAGAACGGAGAGCGCGCAGTTAGAGCATTTAGAAAATAAAATTGTTTGCAATATTGGTAATGAATAAATAGCAAAAAAAACAATAAGATTACAAAAAAAAACCGCCCAAGTGCGTGTCGGGCCACGCGCAGTGTAGGGTTCCGTAGATTAAGTTAGCACTTTAATCCCTTATGTAATGCACAAAAATACCGATAACGATAACCCACACGATTGGGACTTCTTTTACTCACTTATTATATAGGGAAGGAACCCCAAAATATTCGTTTTAAAATTTTCTTTTTATCACTTTGTAGACGTAGTTAATATACATTACCAACCCAAAGAACTTTCTAGTTTTACGAAAGAAAAAAATCAATTAATTGAAATTTTTGACCAAGTTATAGAATTTTTTTTTTGCGTGACAGTTATTAAAAGCTTCTTTAATTCATACTGATATTTAGCATTAACTATAAAAAATAAATAGTATAACTATAAAAATACTAAAAATAATATGTATAATATTTATAATAATATTAATGAATATTAATATAAAACTAACTTATAATAGTTTATATAAGCTATAATATGTTAGTTTTGCAGATTTTACCTTATTTTTGGTAGTCAGATCCGCGAATAATGAAAGCCGCGAATAAAGAACTTGGGTCGCAATTTTTTAATCCGCGAATAGTGAAAACGCGAATAAAGGAAGCGCGAATAAGGGACTTTCACTGTGGCTGTAATATCCAGACCTTCCTAAAGTCCTACCATTTTTTAAACGCAATCACGGAGTGAAAGCAGGGGAGGCTTTAGGAGGCAGCACGGTTCAAGGGTCCAACTCCTAACCGTCCGAGTAGAAAGCGTAATTATTTTATATTTTTTCAGTATAATTTTTGATATCAAAGTCAAAGTCAACATTTTTGTTTTTCATTTAAATCTTTTGTTCATTTTAAACCCTGATAATGTATGTCTTATGTCGCAATATGGTTAGGCTTAATTTCAATATGTATTTTCTAGAATAATAAAAAAATAATAAATTTTTTATTGTCTTTTTTATACTAATTTATTATATAAAACAATGTACGCATTATACTTACAAATTATACAAAATTGAAAATTCCTTCTCTACAGAATCATAAAAAGTCCTCAGGGTAGGTTGTAATAAAATAAAATAACTAGCGTATTAATCAACTCGCCAACCTCACTAAAACGTCAACTTTGTAGGGATGGTTTATTTTGAACGTAAACTAAATAAATGTAGGTAATACTTTCTGTTTTGTACAATAAAATAAAAAAAAAGTACATTATTGCATATACTATGAAGAGCACCCCATTGTGTACGAGTATGAGCTTTCAACTCTTCCGCATACTTTCAACTTTTCCTCATAATTATTATCTACGTTTCTAATTTGAACTGCTAAGCTGCGGAACACCCTTCCGGCGTCTGTTTCCTGCCGTCTGCAATCTAAACACCTACAAGGCAAGAGTGAATAGGCATTTTCTAAGCACTTTCTAGGTAAGCGCGTTCCATCCTAGACCTCACCATTGCTTTCCATCAGGGATGATTGTAGTCAAGCGCAAGCCTATAAACAGGATACGCGCGAAAAACGTAACCTTTTGTTTTAAAAGTTTGAAAAACCGGCAAGATAATGCCGTGTGCACGTAGGCTTAGTTGAACGAAAATGACAGTTGTTTGCGTAGGCACAATTATAAATAAATGTGTTAGACGTATATATGAAGGACTCATAATAATGGTGGAGGTCCTCAACGACATGCAAGGTATACTTCCTCATGTTCATCTGCCGCGCTAGAGTGAATACAAAAATCCTTGAACGCGCTAATCTCAGGAACTACTGGTCCTATTTGAAAAAATCTTTCAGTGTTTAGTGCTGTTTAGGCAAAACACACTCACGACATTTTTTTTGCTATTAGGTTTTTCGCGGCGCCCTCTTGGTTTGCATAATTCTACCACCGGAGTCCACTCGCTGGCTAGTTTGATATAAAAAAGAGAAAAAATAACAAGATAGAGGGTAGATCAATTCTGCAACCTTTACAGCTGCTGTCAAGTTCGCATCTCGCTAACTTCAGTCCCGTCGTGACCCCGATCTATAGTACTGGGTCGAAATATCGACATCAAAAATCTCGTCGTTTTATTTAAAAAAATCAAAATTCATTTATTTCTCGTGGTATGTACCCGTTTAAATAATATTCGTAACGAACAACCACGAAATAAGTTTAAAATCATTAATTTTTAACTGTTATAGTAAAAGGAAGGTCTCGCCACCACTGGCTCTTAGTCTATATAAAAAGATAATGAACGCTTTAAACAAGTTATTGTTGCTATGTTGACTACAGTGTGCATCGGAAGTATCTGTTGATCGAAAAGTAGCGCCTAACTTGCATCGGAACTGTCGCGTGTGCGGCATGCGACTGAAAGTTGCCTCACGCCTCTCTGCTGCCCTCTCGTTCGCCACTCTTTGCTTATTTATTTTACTCAAGTTAGTATTGCCACGGTCGCCGCGAGAGTATGTCGCGTCGCGCATGCTGTTACAAAACACGTGAATAATAACGATAAATGACATATAGATGCATATAAACAATGCAGCCGCATACTGTGTCATCTTAAGTTCTTCTTTGGATTTTCATAGTTGCGCCGTTCAATCGGATCTCGATCTAATGTGGTGTGTTTACGTTTTGGCTTGAGCACATGTGCGTTTTGTGATAATTTGGCGCAATGCCATTGGAAATAAACAACTCCGTAATATAGGTGCAAAATTTTAATCTTCCACACGTTATAATTTATAAGGAAATCAGTTTGGATTACATAATAATAAACACGATAAAGTGCACCGGCCATTTGTGACTTTGTGATTAAACATATTTTTACATATTAACTCTATACTAAATATCATAAATATTATAAAGTTTGTTGGGGTAATATCTGGATCTACTAAACCGATTAAGAAAATTCATTTACCAATAGAAAAATACATAGTTGTGAGTGTCATAGGCTATATTTTATACCTGTATTCCTACGGGAACGGAAACTACGCGGTTGAAACAGCAAGGCGTCTGCTAGTAATAAATATTAAAAAAAAATATATGAAGTTTCTAGTTTGATTATTAAAATAATTATAAATTAAATCATAAACTATATATTTTTTACTAAAATATTTTTATTTACGTATGTACCTATCTATTATAATTATTTCATTGAAATTGAAATAGTAACTAAGTATTTAATTGCAAATGACTGACCGAAATAGGTCATGAAGGTGTTTTAAATTTACATACGTGTAGGTAAGTGGCAGTTACAAACAAATTATAAAGTTTTTATTTTGACGACAATCAGTACATTATGCATATCAATATAAAGTGACTAGTTATTTTTATTTATAGAAGTTACTCATGTTAAATGTCATATATTATAATAAATCATAGGAGTAATTATGATAATTCCTACCTATAAATGATAATAACGAAATATCCACTACAGAAATACCTACCTGAAAGCGATTATTTCATTTCTTCTTGATCGTAATATTTCACTGTTCCAAGATTCACCTTTTCCAAAAAGTAAACGGGTCCAATTAGGTATTTGTATTTGTACATTTCTTTTTGATGAGGGACTAGGTAGCTAATTTAGTCCCTAATTAAAACAAAAGTATTCATCGAGTTTAGTCTGGCTATCAGTCTATTCCTAGAAACTATATTTTGGTATACTTAAATGTTTGATAGGGTATCAAACATAAGTATCCAAAAAAAAAAGTTTTAGATTTGCATACGAGTACCTAGGTAATAAATATAATAATTAAAAGAGTTGCTTGGGATTAAATTTAATGTACCTACTACCTACCTATTGTGTTAAATTTTCAGGGTACAGAACGTGTTACCTTTGTTTTGTAATCCAATCAAATTTGTTTTATTTAAATAGGCTACTAGCATATTTAATAAAAGGCTAGTTTACTGCTACATCATTTATTAAATATATTTAAAATTAAAAAATCATCAAACTCAAACTCAAAATTCATTTGTTTTAATTAGGTATACTTACAAGCACTTTCGAAACGTCATTCATATGTAAACTAGCGGCCCCCGTCTAGCTTTGCTTTAACTAATGTGCGCATCTTGCTGCCTTACCCTACCCTACCATACCCTACAAATGCCCCATACAAACTTCCACCCACCATTTTAGGGAAGTGGGGGTTTAGAAAGAGACAAAAAGTAGCCTATGTCACTCTCCATCCTTTCCAACTATCTCCTCTTAAAAATCAGCCAATTCTTCGCTCTCACATTTATAATATTAGTACCTATGGATTACTAGCAGACGCCCGCTACTTCGTACAACCTTCGCGTGAAATTCAGTATTTCACCAATACCGCGGGAACCGTCTATTTTCCTGGATTAAAGTATGTTGCTATGTAACCTCTATCTTCCAGTGAAAGTTCCATTACTATCGGTCCAACAGTTCCAAAGAATAGTCCGTTCTAAACAAACAGACATACATTAAAAAATAACTTGATTGTGTTTTAGTATCGTGTAAATAATAAACTACCATAGGTGCTTGAGAAAACACAGTTATTTTGACATCACAAACAGATCCTTTTATTTTATTTGTATGTATTTATTGATTAACTAGCCGACGCCAGCGACTTCGTCCGCGTGAAACTCGATGTAAACTTTCAACTACCCCTATCCTACCCCTACCCTACCCCTACCCTACTTTTCTGGTTGATTTTTTACACCTTGTGTCCGAAAAACCCAAATATCTTACGGAACCCTATTTTTTTCCGAAATAAAATTTAGCCTATGTTACTTGTGGATAATGTAGCTTTCGAATGTTGAAAGAATTTTTAAAATCGGTCCAGTAGTTTTTGAGCCTATCCATTACAATCAAACAAACAAACAAACAAAGTTTTCCTCTTTATAATCTTTATAATATTAGTATAGATTTATTATGACATAATATTAATCCTGCTTCTTTTATGAAGATGAAAGCCGATCCACTTACCTCCAAACTTGCTTAGAGGCATTGGATCGGCTTTCATCTTCAAACAACAAGTAGAATTAATAATATTCAAACCCACCCCAGGTACATTAATGTCATTGCACCTTCATATCTATATCATGTGTAAAAGCTTAGCGATTTGGAAATGTATCTAATACATTTATTTTACACTAGCGTGTACACCTCACAGTTTCACCTGCGTAGTTCTCGTTTCTGTAGGAATACGGGAATAAAATAGCCTTTGTCACTCACAATAACGCAGATTTTTAATTGTAAAATAATTTTCAAAATCGTTTCAGTAGATCCCTCACTAATTACAAACTATAACAAAAACTCACAAACTTTATCTGTTTACGATATTAGTAATAAATCTATACTGTTATCATAGAGAGATTATAAGATTTTAGGATTTATAATATGTTTAGTATTGAAATTA
Source organism: Bicyclus anynana (assembly GCF_947172395.1). Lineage (NCBI taxonomy): Eukaryota > Metazoa > Arthropoda > Insecta > Lepidoptera > Nymphalidae > Bicyclus > Bicyclus anynana. The sequence goes on from NC_069110.1 coordinate 6,252,898, forward strand.
CATCGATCATTGATATGCAAATGTCTTGTAAATAAGTAATTTGTTTTAAATTCATTAACATTGTGAATCGTAGATTTACATCGGTGAAATGATTCAAGATATTAATTTAAAATTTAAACTTTATCTTGAAAATTGTAAACGATAAGCCGCGAATAACTGCTGATTTTTTTCATTTAAGTCTTAAATAAACTGTTAAATAAATTGATTGGATAAGAATTAGTAGTAGTAGTAGTAATCATCATCACTTTCAATGAATTCTCTGTGACCTCTTGTTAGGACTTTCAAGCATCACGGTTTTAAACCGCCTGCATCCAGCGGCTTCCTGTAACCCCCTCGATACGTCGGTCCACTTAAAGGGGGGTCGACCAGTACTGCGCTAACAGCGGCGTCATTCCAGCTCTGGGTCCCCAACATCCATACGCTCTTCGAATTATGTGCCTTGCCGTTGCCACTTTAGCTTGTGACTAACTACGAGTATGTCGGACTTTAATGATATTCGTAGTAGAGCTTTCTGTGTCTAGTCATGCCCACTTGTAAGTTCTACCATCATGCTTATGTGATCGGTCGTCTTTGTTCTAAGATTTTTGCCTTTTGGCTAAAAGCAAATTATCCCTCTACTCTCTATAGACTCTAAAACCCCTCCAGGTACTTCAGAACCGAATCATGCGGCACGGGCGCTCCGTGATTTGTACGCAATAACGTCTTACATAGAGACCTAGATCTCCCTGCAATAGCCCAATATGTTAAACAGCTCTTAAAAACTTATTTTCAGAGAGCCACCACCCACCTCAACCAACTAGTGGTTGAGGCTAGCAACTACACCCCCGATTCCAACGCTGATTGTAGATCTAGTCTTCCAAAAAAAAAATACGGCATTACAGCCGACAACCCTGATTTTTTGGGCCAAAATACCCTTCACGAACGACCGTATAAGCCGAGGTCCGAGTCTCAGAGGAGAGTCGTTTTGCAATTTTTTATTCTGCTTCTGCCTTCGGGCCTCATCAGGCAATGCTTCTGCGCTCGCTCCAAACCCACCAGTGACGTCGCTGAGGTCCCACCAATAAGCACATGGGACTTACACAATCCGTTACGAAACGTTATGGGGTAACGTACTCAAGGCATTATTTTAGAGGACGTGGTCCTTGCAAGATTCAAAGTAGACACGCTAATGTTTCGAAAACAGAAACACAATTTGGCGAAGTATTTTGTAACCTTTCCATTTCCTTAGGTTACACTCAAGTACGTGGAGGTAGTCAACAGCATGAAAGGATTTCGCGCTGAGCAAATCCCAAAATTCCCCTCTACGGCTATCACTGTTAGGAAAACTATTATGTGTTACGCTGCGGCTTCTGAAGCGATTTGGCTGAAATTTGAAATGGAAATAAATTTTACTCCGGATTAATTCCGGAAATGATCATGGGGCCCGCGGGATTTGTGAAAAAATGAATTCCACACGGACGAAGTCGTGGGCGTTCACTAATATAATCTAAACTGACAGATAAACAGACAGGGAATCAATGTATTATTTAGAGTAGATAGTAGTTGGGATTAATATCCAATATTTGTATGCGAGTCTCTTAAAACCACTAATTAGCGGAGAAGCTTTTAAAATCGGGATTATTTTCCAATTCCATAGAGAGCGTGTGCAAAGGATTATGTTTCAGTCGTCATTTTGATACTTGCGATATGCTGTAAAATACTTTCTGTTTACAAAAAAATCGTCGTTTGACGGATTTAAGCTCTCCGAGTACACTGTGCAATACGAATAATTTGCTCGCATTGGTTTTACTTTTTAATTTTGTAACTGAACAATGTACTAAGTAATTTCAGGTACTTCTGATGCAATATAATATCGTAATAAACGTAAGCTCACAAAGCTTCGTATTGTGAGAGGGCTTTAAGAGGATTGGTAATTGAATTTTCGATGGAAGTAAAATACACTGTGTGGTCTTTCTAATTAGCTTGTACGGATATTTATTATTAACGTCCTATGAAGGGCTTACCTGGGGCGCATGGCCCAGTTATGAGTAGTTAGGTACAATTTTGAAAAATATTTGGATTTGCTAAATTGAAAATTTTTGACGGCCTCCGTGGCACAGTGGTGTGCGCGGTAGATTTAGAAGACGGAGGTCCTGGGTTCGATCCCCAGCTGGGCCGGTTGAGGTTTTCTTAATTGGTCCAGGTCTGGCTGGTGGAAGGCTTCGTCCGTGGCTAGTTACCACCCTACCGGTAAAGACGTACCGCCGAATGATTTAGCGTTCCGGTACGATGCCGTGTAGAAACCGAAAGGGGTGTGGATTGTCTTCCTACTCCTAACAAATTAGCCCGCTACCATCTTAGATTACATCATCACTTACCATCAGGTGAGATTGTGGTCAAGTGCTAACTTGTGAAGAATAAAAAAAAATCCAACTCGGAAGTCCCTTCAAGAGGCCATTGTCCTGCAGTGGACGTCCTTAGCTTGGATGATATTATTATCTGCCAATCTAAGGAGATCGAGACGTGATAGCCCAGTGGATATGACCTCTGCCTCCAATTCCGGAGGGTGTGGGTTAGAATCCGGTCCGGGGCATGCACCTCAAACTTTGCAGTTGTGTGCATTTTAATAAATGAAATATCACGTGTCTCAAACGGTGAAGGAAAACATCGTGGAGAAACCTGCACGCCAGATATTTTTCTTAATTCTCTGCGTGTGTGAAGTCTGCCAATCCGCATGGGGAAAGCGTGGTGGACTATTGGCCTAACCCCTCTCATTCTGAGAGGAGACTCGAGCTCTGCAGTGAGCCGTATATGGGTTGATAACGACGAATTTAAGGAGATGAGAAATATAGAAGGCTTCATTCGTCATCATTTGCTTGTGAAATGTTGCATTGCATGAAGTTTATTAATCAAGCACCTTTGGTATTTGGCAACAATGCCAACACGTTGAAACATTTGGCACTGCCGTTTCCAACGCACTTATATATCTTAATAGTTAAATCTAATAACCATAATTGGTGTAAACTAAGTCGAAGTAAAAAATTCAGCAAGAAAGTTTGTTCAATTCAATAGTCATGAATTTTTTATTGTTTTCTTTTTACACTAGCTGACGCGACGCGGTTTTACCCGCGTGGTTTTCGTTTCCGTAGGAATACGGGAATAATATATAGCCTATAGCCTTCCTCGATAAATGGGCTATCTAACACTGAAAGAATTTTTCAAATCGTGCCAGTAGTTCCTGAGATTAGCGCGTTCAATCAAACAAACAAACAAACTCTTCAGCTTTATAATATTAGTATAGATAATGTAATAGAATGTAATAAAAATATATAAAGGATAGTCGTAAAGCTAGAATAAAAGTTCTTGACTCTCCAGACTTCAAACACACTATAATCCTAGGAGAGCCTCAAAAATCTCAACCACGGTTTTCACAATATTGTAAAGTTGTTTACCTAGTCTTATAGTGCAATTCATCCCAAGCGTTCTTTACGTTTATATAACTATTTATATTATAATAAAGATGTTCTATAAACTTGCCTTTAATAGAATCCTTGAACTTATTGACATATGTGACCGTGGTTTAATGGGGCAGTGTATTATAAAATCGCCATTCTATTTCTATCTAATCAATACATTTAATAACTAACATTAAATAACTGTTTTCTCAAGTGCGTATTGTTATTTCCACGATACTAAAACACAAAGTTTTTGTCTGTCTTCTTGTCTGTCTGTACTTTCACTGGAATATAGAAGTTACTAAGCAACAAATTAGACTACTGTTTATTCCGGGAAAATTACCTCACCTTTCTCACAAACTTCTGCTTTATGCCGTAACATCAGACAGATGTGCTGTGCTCTAGTGTGAAATTTCCAGCGACATAAAATAGCGATATAGTCCTAGTAGTAGGGGAGCCCGGGCTGGTAAATTTGCATTCACAAAAGCGTCATGAGAGACCGATTAGATTGGTTATATACTTTTTTCGCTTTCAGCGGTGGGAAAAAAACTGCAGATTTTAAAGGCAATTTTTATAACTTCGGCTTACTGGAACTTACAGAAAACCCACCAATATTAGAAGCTTGGTGGAGGTAATCAATGACGTGCAAGGTAAAGACTCTTATCCGTATATATCTGCCGCGCTCGAGTAACTGCAAAAATCCCCTCTTCGTCTCCCCTACTATAATAAACAGACTGGTATGACACGTGGTTTACATTGTAGACACCAAGTAATTGAATATCACAACTCTATCAAAAGATTCGTATTAAACCTCAACAGACATACCGACAATGTTTCTATAACAACACTGTTTTAGGCAGTTTACCAAAAACATCTCAGTGAGCAACCATTACTGGTTTCCCGACTATAAAGTTCATTTATTTTTATCTATTATGAGTTCTATTAATATGTGCAATGACCTCTTTTTGCATCTGTTGTCTTGCGGCAAAAATTTCTTAATCCACCGTTCGAAAACCTGTTTTGTTACCCAATTGCTTATCAATCTTGCACTTAATAATTTAGTTTTGACCGTTCAGAACGTCCTTGATGCAAATGTTATGGTATCGCTGACTTTGATTTTTTACCTTTGTGAGTAAGAATGTAATATCATCATCACCGTTAACAAATCATAGCCATATTCAGCTCACTTGTTAAGCACGAGTCTCCTCTCAGAATGATAGGGGTTAGGCATTAGTCCACCACGCTGGCCAAATACGGATTTTAGTGGCCAAATTGGCAGACTTCACATACGTAGAGAATTAAGTAAATTCTCATGTCTTCCTCACGATGTTTTTCCGTCACTGTTTGAGACACGTGATATTTAATTTCTTACAATGCACATATTTGTTTATTGTAAGAAATTTAAATTTGGAGGTGCATGCGTCGGACCGAATTCGAACCTACGCCCTCCGAATGTAAGGCCAGAGATCATATCCAATGGGCGCTCACGTCTCTATCTCTAAGTAGGTATGTAATATGCTATCTTTATTATACCAATATACCGAACTAGAGATATGGGCTATATTTTATCCCCGTATTCCCACGGGAACGGGAACTACGTGGGTTAAACCGCAGGGCGTCCGCAAGTTATTATACGAGTAGGTACATAGTTGTGAGGTTAGTGACGTCATAACACCGCGACTTTGATGGTAGGAAATGCCGAAAGCTATAATCTCTGGTTGCATTATCTAGACGTGAAACCGGGTATGCATAGATTGCTCCCGTGTTGATGAGCTTTTCCGTTATAGCTGCAACTCACTCTAGGAGGTGTTACCTAATGTCATTAAAGTTAGAAACTCATACCACTTTATAAACTTTGGTTTGTCCAAATAATGAAAAAATATCACTACTTTCGCTAGTAGACAATATAAGAACCATTCAACCTATCTTTATAATAAATTAAACGGAATTCTTAATATGTGTGTCTTACAGTTATCAGAAGTAAAACTTAAATTATCAAGCTGTATCTTCATACGCTAATGTATTAAGACTTAGCGTATGAAGATACCGGACGATTATTTTAAAATTACGATTATAATAATGTAATCATCTAAAAATCAAAACATTAAACAAAAACTAACAACCACATTTAGGTATGAAGGACCGTTCGTCCTTCCACAACGGCCAGACAGACGGGTATAGTAGTAGTAGACGTTTGTTCGGACATCGGTTTCTTGTGGACTACGTAACCCTAAAATGCGTTTCGGAATTTTGGATTTTGGATCAGTGGTACGCATATCATGTTCCTCAATGTTTGTAATGTCAGTGTACATTAAAGTCACTGAAGGACGACATGTTCATTTCCTGTTTTATAAAATTGGTAATAACTTGTTTCTGGAATGACTTTAACTGACGCTACGTGAAATGTATTGGAAATTTCGTTTTCCAAATTGAAAACTGAAACTTTTAATTTCCTTCTTACTGGATTTTAATTCCAAATTTTCATTCCAATGTTAAATCTGTATCAAATATTGCCTCTATAAATACGCTTTGATGAAATACGTACTTCACATATTTCATCCCAAGGTTGATCATCTTTTCCCTCTCTGTCGCTTGCAAAATGTGAATGCATTCCGTAAATAGGATACGATAACCTTCAAATCCAAAGATTTCTGAAAAGAACCGGTTTTAGCGATGTGCCTAACAGTAGGCTTACTTGTATGACAAAATTTTGACCGCGGATTCTCTGCATAAATGTTACGTAACATTAACCAAACTAACACTTTTTTTATTTTATTGCGTAAGAACTACTTTATACTAGAGTTTTAGTAAGTCCAATGTTGCGACCTTGAAAATGTTGTTTACCTCGCGGCGATTTAATATCTATCAACTAATGGCTGATGCACTTATATTATATTTATAAAATAAATTTATAATGAGATCCGATTTTGAGCAGCGCAGTGATGTGAATTTAGGTAAAATGGTGTCAACGTTTGTGTTATTGGGAATTGTGTGCTAAGTGATATTTGCAAAAAAATGCACGGGATAACACATTTTTTTCACAAACACCATTCAAGAGACAGTACTCCTCCATTAAATAAGGATGATGGTTCAGAAAACTGGAGTTCCGCTCAAAGTTCTAATAATCCTCGAGCTTCGGTGCAAAATGAAGAAACCCCTTCAAGGGCAATACCGATCAATCGCCGTTCATCTTGCTCGCATCGTAGCATGCGAGGGAGTCCATTGGATAGTGCATCTAGTCCCCAAAACAGATATCCTAACTTCTCTAGTTACTTTCGTGATGTCATGGAGGGTCATAGACCACCGTCGCCCCAAAGTCACCATTCACACAGCGTCGAAAACAAACCAAGAAGTTTCGAAGAGGAGCAGTATCAAAGCTGTGTCAACGCTTATCGAACACCCAAACAAGATTACCGCCAGTTTGTGTCACCACTTTACAACGACGTTATGGATGACATACAAGAAAACGAATACAGTAAGTGTGAGAAATACGGTGAAATAAGCAGCCCCAAATTGTCGCACACTCCGTACAAAAGTCGATTTGATAACAGGAGTTTTGCGCAGAAGTTAACTGAAGGACTTAGTAGTAATAAGGAACAGAGCCATTCCACAGAACGAAGGGGGTCTGGCTCAAGTGTAAGTGGTCAACGACACAAGCATTCCATTCAGGATTTGATTCGGACGTTTAGTAAAAAAGTAGGGCACTGGAGGCATGAATCGGGTGAAGGTCGACGGGGGTCGTGCGCTGTTCCCGCCTCTACTACTACACAAAAGGAAGAGTTCCGTTCACGATCAAAGTCACTAGACGCGGGGAATCCCCATAAAATTTTGAAACCATCTGTATTGGAAGATTGCGGAGCAACATATCAAATATACGAGTCAATTCTTCAGGAAGGTAAATTATTGTATTTTACGTAATAAGCATTAAGCAAAAAATAAGGGTTAGAGTCCATGAAATAATGAGCTTTTGTTTCTTCAAGAAATTTTCAGGTCAGGATTGGTAGGTTTGCAGTGTCATAACCCCGTGCATCGGAGCCGTTAAGTCTTCTTTACTAGTCATTAATAATCAGTAACATCTGATAGTGATCGTTACAACAATCAAACATTATTATGCCCTAAACTCGCCAATTCGCATGGGAGCAACGTGGTGGGTCTAAGCTATGGAGCTTACTATATATCCTTTATATCCTCACCTATATGGAGAGAAGCCTGGCCCATGAGTGGGCCATTAATATACAGTGATAAAGATGATGTTGACTTTAAAATGTATTCATATAAAATTGAGGAGTATGTACATATTAATTTCAGATTAGTTCAGATTAGTTTAATGTTTCGTACTTTTAGATTGTTTTCGTACTTAACTCTTTCAGTGAAATATTACGTAGAAGTTAGAACATACTTATTTGTTCTAACTTCGCGGAAGAAAACTAATTTTTCTTACTTTTCCCTATGCACCTTTTCATCTTCACCTTGCAGACAGCTGCTCTATTTACTCGTAATGTCAGCCACTGACGATCAAGTAATTTCACAAGCTTGCAGCGCTAACGGCTTGGCAGCCGATAAAACCGGTGTATCGGCATGATGTCATGCACATCGCGATCAACACACGATCAGTTTTATCAGACGTCAAGATTACTATAGTTCGGTTTTCGTATTTTATATGATAGAGGTAGGAAGTGAGACGGTATGCAAAAGGCTCGCTACCTCAAAGATAAATAGAATAAACGCCGTTCTTCTCATTTCCTATTTTATCCTCTAGGTCATATTTGTTTGTACGCGCAAGTACTTACAGGTCTTTATCGTGTGGCAAGTGAGAAATCTGACGCCCGGTGCGATGATACGAGTACGAACGTGTTTGTTATTGTTTTATAGTTTTTCAATTGATACTGCATTTTCTTGTAACGTGGATATTCTTACATTGTTCATAAAAGAATACGCGTCTTTTTTATTATTTTGCATCAGAGATTTTATAAGAGAGATATGTCACTAGCTCGTCAAAACTGTGGCTAACAAAAGCGGCAAGATGTCTTGAGTCGCATAAACAACAACGAAAATTATTTAAATAAATTAAATCTACATATGTCGAGTTGTTCAGGAACTGTAAAAACTGTATATACATAAATATATATAATGGAATTAAACACAACATTTTGTGTGTTAGTGGTGGTAGTATTCAGACCACTTTTCGCGGTAAATTTCACTTGGTCGTCCGTCTGTCTGTCTGTTAGGAACGCGTGAAGGTATCAAGCTGAAATTCGTATCAAATACTCAGGTCTAGTGTCCTTTACAGCTGTAAAACGCAATACGCATATGTCCATTTATTCCGCATATTTTGAAACCCATAAATACTACTTCCCGTCGACAAAGGATCTTGAAATTTGGTCGGTTGGGGTCTCACGGTACAGGTACCTAACAGAAAAATTCAGAAAATCTTAAAGCTGTAGTTAGTTATACCATCAAAAAAATTTTGATTGTATCTTTAACTATTAACAACATTTTTAAACGGCGAAGACGAACTTATCGCCGCGCGGCGTCTTCGAATTTTACAATGTTTAGATTTACCAGTATATTCCTTAGTAGTGTGCAACAGTATTATTATTGAACAATGACACTACCATTTAACTCCAAGAAGTTCATTTCCACGTTATTTTTCCTTTTCCGGCCTTAACAATCTTATTTCCTACAAATGATTAGGTACGGAAATCATCCTATATGTTTACAATCATTATATTTTTAACTGGTGTAGTACATTCATGTAAGTGAAATATTTCTATTAATTACTTACTTATTACTTATATAACTTTATTGATTTGTAGGTTCAGTGGTTGGCCTATGTAGCTTGGAATCAATGAGGTCTTGTATTTTTCTAAATAATATTATGATTTTTTTTTCCATGAAATTCTCAATCGCAGCCCGAAGTTAAGATGGTGGTCTAATACTCTCGTACCTCGAAGGTCACGTTAATGGTTAGTGTCCATATATCCGCATCGTATGTATTGGACGCATCGCATCAAACGGATTGTAGTATTCTTTGTATGGAAATGAACCCGATCCGTATCGTACTGCACGAATCTACCGTAGGAAGTAGGGCAGGGCAGGGATAGGGAAGAAGTGCACACAAGTCAAAGCGAAGCTTGACCAATCCGCTAGTATTATTGTTTGAATATAGAGGTACATCTCTATTAACTGTCTATTGGTAACGAAGCAACGCAATGCAATCAAAATATACTCAACTAGCTGATGCCGCGCGGTTTCACCCGCGCGGTTCCCGTTCCCGTGGGAATACCGAGATAATAAATAGCATATAGCCTTCCTCGATAAATGGACTATCTAACACTAAAAGAATTTTTCAAATCGGACCAGTAGTTCCTGAGATTAGCGCGTTCAATCAAACAAACAAACCAGCTCTTCAGCTTTATAATATTAGTATAGATTAAATCATCGAATCCATAATGTCAAACGTTACCTACGTGTAAGCCCCCATTCGCACGATAGTTTTTTTAACGGACGTTCAAAAAGCGTTCAAATACAACAAATGCATTCCTGAGTAGGTATGTGTTCACACGACAGCGTTTTTAAAACTTACTTTGTTTGACAATATTATTGCACGTATGCGGAGAAACTAAGCATGTAGTCTGTACATATTTTGTGAGTCTTTGGCTGATAATTATATGATCATGTATTTTACTTTACTATGTTAGATGTAAAAAGAAAACCCTTGCACTGTCGCCCTGCATCATCGCACCGTTGACGGGACCTTGCTCAACCCTTTCTAAATATTCATAAAAACCATTAATATGCGGGGTCTATTTGCATATTTATCGGAGAAGGTCAAATTGACATTATTGTAATAAAAGAGCTAAGTTCGATACAACATACCGGACGTGCATAGTAAACGACGTCAGCAGTTAATTTATAGAACACTGATTAATCGCTGAGACAGGACTCAGGCAAATTCACTGACTTTGACGTATTCTAGTTGACATATACGAAATTGAGATTCTATGTAACAAATGTCACCCGGCGCCTACTGACAACCCTTCGTGGATATCATACAGTATACATCTATGCCATTTGTCAGATGATTTATTTCAATAGGTTGTCAATAAATACCAAATTAGAGTATAGGTCAGCAGGAGGCTCATTGACGAAAATTCACTCTAGCTTACCTCCAAAGCCTTAACTAACAGCCGAAGGTTGCCAATTTATTTGAGATTTTTCAAAGTATATATTGTATACAATATGCGCACGATCTTACCTAAGATACCTTACTTAAGCTCGTGCCTTCTATAAAAATATGCTTTTATTATGGTAAACTTTATATTAGCCGATGTACGTCGACTGCTGGATATAGGCATCTTGTAATCATGAATATATGTCCTGTTCTTGTAATAAACTGAATAATATTGCGGCGTTTGTGACCAGCGGCCTTTCGATTGATATAATGTCGCCAGACCACCTATTGGGGAGTCGATCAAAACTGCGTTAGTGCGTGGTTGTCATTCTACCACCTTAACTAACTTGGCTCTTCTGTGAATCTCCTCATTTCTCATACGATCACACAGAGATACGTGCGGTGTGTCTCTAAGCCTTCCTAGGAGTCCCATAAAAGTATGCGCAGTAGTTATATAAAGGTGCTGATAGACTTAAGCATTCATTTGTAATGAGCATTCGTGCGAATGATACATCACAGAAAAATACGAAAACATTTTAGCGAGCATTCTATCGAGCGGTCTGGCGAGCATTCTAGCGAGCAGACTTTCCTGAAGCTTTTGGCCGATAGGAATGTCTTTGACGAGCATCGATTAGAGTCTTTGCAAGAATTCTCAAGATGTTTGCAGTAATATTTGGCTCTGTGATTGGCTCGGCTCGTTGTTCAGTTCGAAAAATATAAAAACGGCGAATGCTCGATGTTCTGGTACAAGTGAATACTCAAGTCAGTCAGCACCTTAACAAGTTAATATGATACTTGGCTTAATTAGTTAAAAGATGCTAACCCAATTAAGGTTTTATTTAATTACAGCAGTTCACATGTTGGAGTTTGTATAGTGTATACGTGTAGGTATATCCGTATAGTCAAAAGCGATAATTAATGAGTCATTAGCGAACCCCAAACTCGGATTATGTACCTATAATTTTTTATCTACCTTTATATCATAAAACCTCAATTTTCAATTACGATGACTATGATGCACATGTAATAAATTTAAAATGTAGTAATATTAAAAAAATATATTTAAAAGAACTTCATTTAGAACAGTATATAGCTTTTACTATAAAAATAAAGGTTTTATTATTTGATTAACAGAACATAACACGAAAATTCAAGAAATTAAACTTACTTTTGTTGTTTAAAAAATTCAAAAAATATACGAATATTGACCAATGAACATTGCGTTTTTATTATTAACTATTGAATCTATAGTTTAGTAAAGATAAGATATACATTACCGAAAAACTTGAACAAGTCTATGATCTTTGACTAACATGGTAAATCATGCAATATTGTGCCTACCAACTTACATATTATTATAAAATTTATAAATCAAAATCAATTTTTAGTTTGTTAAATACTAAATATAATAATCATTCACGCTTAGATAAATATTTAACGAAAAAAATTAGCCTACAAATTATATAATTTCAGGTCAGTTTTCAAAAACATGATATATTAACATCGTTCGGAACCCTCTTCACGCGAGTTCAACTCGCACTTGTCCGGTTTTATTAAATAAAGTAGAACAGGATCGGCACACAACTTACTTAATTTTAAAACTCCCGTGTTTCTTTCAAAAACTTCGCTTCGTTCGGTTCATAAAATCTGGAGTAAGTAGTTTTTTAAGCCCTTATTATAAAATCGATTTATAAATATAGTGTGATTGTGTGTATTTGGGCCAAAGGATACGCCCAGCATACAACAGCGTTGGTTTAATAATAGTACGTTTAAAATGCCGGAAATGTGTAACAGTGCACGGTGTTAATATTGGAAGTCCTTCGGGAAGTAATTGAGTAATTTAAGGTTAAATTTACACGAATCGGTTTAGCACCGCCTTCCAACTGATCAGCAGGTATAATATGTTCTACCTGCTGATCAGTAGGTACATCATATTATCAGTACATCATATTAAGACATGTTATTTTTCACTTTTTAGTTCGGTCGGTATACGTTGTATGTTTATGAAGTCGGTTGTATTGAGAACCTCCTCCTTTTTTTGAAGTCGGTTTAAAATCATGTATTTTTTCAAATTTTCGCTGTCGTACATTTTGTGACGTCATAATGTTACTTGATGTACTAATGTACGTCAAACTAATTGTTAACTAATATTTTTGTCAAACGCTCCGTTTGTAAGAGATTTGTTAGAGTAACGTCATGAAACAGTTAGACCCTCATGGCCGACAGGCATTTTGGCTCGTATTGTCAAAAAATGCGAGCGACGGGGGAAAGACTGCGTGGATATGGAATCGTGGGTGCGGGGAAGTGAGGTGCATCAGTGGTGGGTTTTCATACATCGCTACACGCACCCCGGCCCGCGTGGACCATCGGAACTGTTACGAACGATATTGCCATGTCATCGTAAGTGCCTGCGCCTCCAGGTTCGGCCACTTGGAGGAGCTCACGAGGGAGAGAACATAAAATAGACGACGGGTCTTCTCCGGCCCGTGTAAAACGGGTCGGGGGTACGGGCCTCGAGGCAATGCCTCCTTGCCCGGGCCTGTCGCGGGGGATCTTTCTCCGCCGGTGTTTTCTTTTAACCCCTCGCGGGGTTGAGGCCAATAGGCCTAAAGGTTTGGTGCTTCTTCAGCTCCGGTGGCCCCGCGCGGACTGCGATTTCTCGCTATCATGCGTCGGGGGAGCAGCGGGTTCAGTTGGAGAAGTGTCGGAGTAGGGCAGCTAGTTACATGAAACAGCTCTCTCGAAACTATTTCGACAGAGCTGCCATCCATCCCAACCAACTAGTGGTTGAGGCCTGCAACTACACTCCCAACCTTAACGCTAACTTCAAGCAGAGGCGTCCCAAAAACGTCCTTTACGATCCAGACGATGACATGACGACCGACAATGCTTCCCGGGCAACACAATCACAAGCAACACAGCGTCTTCGCCGGCGAAGACGAGGTCCCCGATATCTAACGTCACCCGGACGTGGGTTTTCTAACGATCTCGGGGGGCGTCCGGACTGATGGACCCACATGGAGCCATCGGCACTTACTCAACACGAAAAAAAAAAACGAAGTAGGGCAGCGATCCCTGCTTGGATGGCCGCTACTGGTCCTAGGCCCTGTAGGTATATTGAGAGCCCGGCCATCAGCGCTTCAACGATCACCCGGACGACGGCTGTCAATAACATAACATAAAATAAACATTGTAACTGTAGGTTTATTTTTTTTTTCAACAGGTGCGCATTTACGGCGCGCAGCAACGCAAGAGGCTGAGAAACGTCGCGCGTCTCTCGGCAACGTGCCCGCCGTTCGCCACCGCGCTTCGGACGCCTTCCTCGATCCGCATCACGCGGCCATTTTGTTCAGAGACTCGAGAGGGGTGAGTAGTTGAGCTTAACCTTGAATTAAAACAGCGAAATCAGTTCCCATAACCTCTACGTGGGAAAGTGTATACGAATATGTATATGTGATTACGGTATATTATGGATCTGAAAGTTTTTTTTTGCTATGAATTTTAAATTTTAGGAGTGGATATGACTCTCGGTAGCTCAACCTCTCTCATTCTGAGATGAGACTTGTGCTCAGCAACGAGCCGAATATGTGTTGATAATGATGACTCTCGGTGTTTAGTCTGACCCCTGTATCGACCACTTTAACTTTAAAACAATCGTACGGGATAGTATTACATTAATTTCGTTTTCTACTCATTTACTAAACTTAGACATCATCATTGGTTTGTATGAGGCATGATTTTAGTCATGTGTAAGCATGTGTAAGATATTGAAGACCCGTATCTCGAAGCACCTTAATCAGTCAATCCCGGATATCGTAACTGAATCAAAAACATTACCCCGCGGAGTCCAACATTTTCACTCTACACCCGCCCATAACTTTTTTAGGCTCCATATCCCCTCACCCGTTAGTAGGAGTAGTATTAAACGAATTTTTGATTTGGTAGTTCGGATCAGTAGACGCACTTGTACGACTTTCTATACAAAAAATAATACGATCCGTTTGATGCAATGCGTACGATGCGTATCTGTGAACGCCTACCATAACAATGATATTGCATATATGTATTACTTTATTGAATTACATGCATTACTTTGAATGCGGTTACTAAAGCGGTCGCTTGTAGAGTTCAAGAATGCGACGTCCATGCTCAGTGATGCGTTCTAATATAATGATTCAGTTCACTTGTGATTATGATTACCATATCTATAATAGCAATCAGGACAACTTGCTTTTTGGGCCTGGACATATCACAAAACTTTTTTTTTAACACGTAGGTACCAAAATTGCAAAGTGCCGGCAAGAAAAATCATGTTATTATTTTTATAGTGATTATTATTTGAAACCTTTTTTATTATGCCAGAAAAGCTAAATTACCATTACTTGCGTTGATAATAAACTTTTAAACTATGAATTTTCGCCTACACCATTTAGTTTATTTTAGTGAATAACAAAAAATGTACTCTTTATTTACAACCAATTAAAAAAAAACAGTACTTTTTCAAAAGACTCCTCAGGCAGTGACCATAGTAAAGGTAAACATGATATTATTACGAATATATAGCTTAGCTGGAATTAAGCGTTTTTGTGATCGACACTTTCAAAGTTTTGGAATCTTGTGTCACATGTGGCCGTTATGATGTCCTATAGAATCCTATAATCAATTGTTTATTTATTTTTGATTAATTATCTTTATATTTATTTTCTATTTTTTTAACGACCCTGGCTAAACTCAGATGCTCGCACCTAAAACTGTCGTGAATTATTATATGGATTTTGAATTTCTTCACATCTATAACTACGTACTTTATTTTAAATTTTATCTTCGTTGTTCAAATAAGTTATAAATGGTCGTGTGACATGAAAAATGGCTTTAAAAGTGTAATACCGCGACGACTGTCTGGGACTACTCCGGGGATATCAATCGGATGGCCACATTACTTGTGATAGCGTTTATTTTCATACGACATTGGCAGGGTACCGTGGTATCCTAGGGTTACTCACAGTTGGTCGGCACACACGATACGGGCAATTTAGTTGAACCACAAAACTATAGAAATCTTATGCGAGTTGTTTAAGTTGAATCGGAAAAAAATCTTCTATTTAAAAGTAATAGACTAATTCTCTGAAATATTATTATGAAAGCAAAGTGGGTAACTATGTTTGTTATTCCTTCTCGTTGCAATTACTGACTGACTCACTGACTTAGCTAAGATTTGGATTAGAGATATATACACTATGCTAGGGAGTATTTCCCGTAACTCTAGGGTTGTATTCTATAAGGAAAATTAATTGAAAATGACTAAGGAACGTGTGTTCTAAAATTAATATTTTCGGAATAAATAATATTTCTTTTGTAAATAGATCCTAAATTGGGTCCCATATATCGCATCCTTATAATAATGACGTAGCGAAACTTATTCATTGATAAATATCATGAAGTAGCTTACTAGTCAAATGCTGAGTGCCAGTTGCAATATCTCGTCGATATCGACTGTTTTACCACTACGATTACATATTTTATAATGCAAGGATAGATAAAGACGTATGTTACATGAATAGTCGGAATTTATTAAATTACTTTGTATGAAAACATAAAAGCTTTTTTTTTAGTTAAAAAAAATTAGTTATGCAGTTCGGCTCCTATAAGTGGACTTGTAACGTTCGCAACACCCTGTATAATACCTAAATATACGCTGACTGAACACACAAGCTTATTCAGTCTTTCTTTAAGCAAGACAAATTCTTGGATCACGCCGCAAAAACTTTAGAGTGATTATAAAAACTTTAGTTTTTGAAGAACAATGTTACCTTTTGTTACGTACTAGGGTTGACGATTCCTATGAGATTTTAAAAAATTAAAAAAAAAAAAGAACTTGTTAAGAGTATTTCGAATATTTATTGCACTATCCGCTTTCCTTTCTTTAAATATTTCATTGAAGGTTGTCTGGAGGAGATCGCTTTAAACGATAAGACCGCCTTTGCGCAGTTTACTTTTCTTTTGTGTTTTCTCGTTTTATTGTAACTTTATTTTATGTTTAATAAAAATCTATTCTATTTTATTCTATTTTACAATCTCACAAACATTCGCCCATGTGATAAATGCGTCGACAATTTTTCGCAGTCAACGGTCTAGGCCTTTTGTAGGTATTTTTTCCCTACAAAAGGCTTATGTTCTGCAGATCTGAACGGTCTAGGGCCACATATTCGACGGCGTATGGTCTATTTATTTCTATTTGCTATGCAAAAAACAAACTGTTCGACTTTCATACGGCTCATCTGGTCGGCAAAATCACTCGGATTTATTCGAGCTTGGTCGACGGTCGCGTGCTTTCCAGACAATGCAGTTTAATGGTAGGGAAGCCCATGATGCTAAAAGTAGATTTACTCGAGCGAGGACCTATTACTTTTGCTAGATTAGATGGTAGCAAGAATAAATGGCTGTACGAGTAATTCTACTCTCTATATCATACTGAAGGAATTATATAAAAATATTCTAAATACTTGGATGATTTAGGGTCTTGACCTTTATTACTGGGAATAGTACCTCCCAAAAGCTCCATGATCCAAACAACACAATTGTTTACTATACTTACTTATGGTAGGAGGATGAGCTGATAAATAAACTATCAGCTTTAAAAAAATACTCGTCGTAAGAACTTTATTGAAGTCGGTAAATATAATGATGGAGATCTGGGTATCACAGACTAGCGCTGAGTTAGCCCATTAGTCATTAGTGCGTGTCAACCGGTGTCAACATTAAACGATATATTTAGACATGCGGCCGTACAAAGAACGAGGTCTAGCAAACATCTTTGACATTGCGATGCAATCCAATGCAATAATGCACTGTTTCAGCAGTTTGAGCACTCATAACGAACATGTAATTTTTAGGAATGTTTCATTTTGTATATTCTGGTAGTGGCGCCTACCCTAGCCAATTTTAATATAAAAAATAAAATAACGATAATTAACAGATGTTAATAATTATGCCGTGATAGGATATATTCCGGAGCGTGTGGGTTCGAATCCGGTTCGGGCCATACATCTCCAACTTTTCAGTTGCGTGCATTTTAGGAAATTAAATTTAGCGTGTCTCAAATAATGAAGGAAAAACATCGTGAGGACCTGCATACCAGAAAATTTTCTCGATTCTGTGTGTAAGAAGTCTGCCAATCTGCATTGGGTCAGCGTGTTGGACTGTTGTTGACCTAACCCCTTTCATTCTGGGAGGAGACTCGTGCTCAACAGTGAACCGAATATGGGTCGCATATGATGATGATGTTTACTTTTTGATAATGTGGCTTACTATATTTGAAAAAATCGAACCGAGTTGAAAGAATTTTTCAAGCCTATACAATGCAACCGAACAATCAAATCTCTTATAGTTATATTATTGATAATAATTAATGAACATTTGTGTTATATTCGTTGTTTCACTTTGTTACAGTTACCGGTGGCTGATCCGTTCCTGGAAAAAGTCAGCCTTTCTGATCTAGGTAAGTTTGTTATCCTGCTATGATAACATAAATAGATATAAATGTGGAGGGACACTGCTATTTTTATATAACTTATACTGGCTACCTATTCATATAAGGCGCGTTTGGAATCCTCGTAACTTTAGTTTTAAGTTTTCGACTATTATTAGCACCATTAGATTAAATTAAATTATGACATAATCTTGACTTATCAGAAGTGCTTGTAAACTAAGCCTAATTGAAATAAATTAATTTTGACTTTGACTATAACCTATTTTTTTTTAAATAGAGCAATTTCAAATATCCATGTAAGTGCACCTTAACACTGACCAGCTAGCCTATTCACTATTTTGGTTTTTATTATCAATCTATTAAAATAAACTACCTACTCAATGATATCCACAAGTAGGCACCGTAGCCATAGCAGGGTATGGCTAATAGAACAGCTATTAGTGAAAACTTCTTAAGTCGACTTACACAAAGCCGCAATGTAAACGGCTTATAACGATTGAGTGAACTGAGAGTGCAACTAGCAGCGAAGTTCTGCAATTATCGTATTGCCTTTACCGCTCTTATCGCAATGGATTTTCGGGTTCTAGCAATTCGCTTTGGATTAAGAAACAGGGACTTTGTTTCTCGTTCGCGAATGTTTTTGCAAACATTATCGTAACTGTGTACAACCGGCATTATGGTAGAGGAGTCCATGTTACTAAATGGGGATTTAGTCCATCGTTGCGGACACCTATTATACATACATTTGGTATTAGATGATAGGAAGAACAAGTTTCGATCATCTAATACCAATAGAAGTAAGATGATAGTTTATGCAAGTTTTTACATGTAGTGTATATGTATATGATGAAAGCAGCTATCTTAGCACCCATACAACAAGCTACGCTTACTTTGGAGCTAGATAGTGAAGTGTGTATTGTCTCTATATATTTATACAATACTAGTGGACCCGGTCAAGCTTCGCTTTGACTTATGTGCACTTCTTCCCTATCTCTACTCTACCCCTGCCCTACCCCTCTCTCCCCTACCCCTTGACTCTTAAACGTTTGCAAAGGAAATAGAAAACGGTTGTTTTTATGGTTTTCCCGGCAATTATTCTGATTTTTCTCACCTTTTAAACCTTCTCTATACCTCCACGAACATTTCAAGACCAAGATGAGATAAGTCCGCACAGCCGTTCTCGAGTTTGAGCGAGACTAACGAACAGCAATTCATTTTTATATATATAGATTTCCGCTTACAGTGCTGGAGAAATTGTGTACAGATTTATTATTTTAAATTAAAAAAAGAACCAGCGCTCGTAGCTTTAAAATAGAAAGACAACAGTTTTATTTTGCAACTTTGTAACCCTCCCACTCCCTTTAGTTACGCTCGAATAGTCAGACTGATGTTGTAAATACGCAGATATTAAACAATACTCTACCTCACTTTAATCTGACGAGCTGGTTGAGCTTTTCTAAAGTTAATTTTGTTTGATGAAGTTACTCAATAGCAAATCATCCTCCTTCTGCCGTGCTCAAATAAATCCACAAATGCCGTTTGCGGCTCCTGTAATATAAGTGCATTGGGCATACAACAATAGCGCGGCGCGTTGCATGTACTATCTATAATACGTTGTAATCTTTTGTTATAAATGACACTTCATAGATCGTAATTTTGTATCCGCTTACCGCTTGGCATTAGTAATTATATGTCATAGTTTTAATGTCCTCTTAAATACAGAGTCAAACGGTTGATAATGGCTAGCGCAAACGATGAGGCCTGGAAGCGCATTGCAGTGATAAGTCATTGTTGTACTATGGTATTGTGTTTTATGTACTACGTACAAAGTAGACTTCACACTCATCAACTGTGTCGATATCATCTCACTTCATAGTTTCTTGCTATTGGTCACTTCATAGTTGCTTGCTATTGGTCCACAATCCTTCTTTTTTCACGAGATAATACTGACGCAACTTAAATTTACAGGTCACTTGACTCTTTATACGTGTGTGACAGAATACCAGCGTTGTGGGTACTGATGTACTCACAACAAATTTTAGCTGAGTCAGGTCCATTTTTTTGGCATTTTGGTTATTAGTTTTAATTTATTATGTAGTTATGTGTTGTGCTAACAAATAAATGATTTCTATTCTATTCTATTCTTATATAAAACAGACTTTTGAATTAAAGTAAACAAGGACTAGAACTAACCCCCTATAAAGTATCTATAGCCTGCCTAATGGGTTCTGATGTCACGCACCTCCGTCTGCATCACTAAGAATTGTATAACGCTTTTCTGATCTGTTGTCGTGCCTTTACGTTATACACAAACGTTTATAGTGTTCTTAACTTACTCTCTCATACAAAGGCATACCGTCTAAATGCGCTCAACTACTATACTAATATTATAAAGCTGAAGAGTTTGTTTGTTTGTTTGTTTGAGCGCGCTAATCTCAGGAACTACTGGTCCGATTTGAAAAATTCTTTCAGTGTTAGATAGCCCATTTATCAAGGAAGGCTATAGGCTATATATTATCCCCATATTCCTACGGGAACGGGAACCACGCTGGTGAAACCGCGCGGCGTCAGCTAGTTAATAACATTAAATTGAAAAATTTGAAAAACCCCCCGAAGGTCATAAAATTACTAATTACTCTAAATCAAGGCATCAATTTATTTTTTAGTGCGCTTTCATTTGAAACCCTATTCGAATAAATTTGCAGACATTGTGTTATTCTTCCCCACTTTCACCCCCCACAACTTGTAAACGGCTCAACTGATTTTAATAAAACATGTCTAAGTACACTCGAACATAAATCACCTTTAATAAAAAAAAAATTAAATCGCTTCATCCGTTTGGGAGCTATGGCCACAGACAGATAGACACGTCAAACTTATAACTTATAACTTTTTGCGTCAGGGGTTAAAAATAATTAATATTAAACATGTGCTTTGAACACACACATTTAGCTTTCGCGCTTCATTTGTTCAGTGGTTTGAAATACGACCAATATATCTACTCTATAAAAACCTCAATAGCTCAGTGGTAAAAGGGCTGGACTCATCACCGAGGGTTGGTGATTTGATTCCAGTCCGTTGGTCTATTCACCTACTCCAAAAAGTCTTTTCCGATTAGTTGGAGGGGAACGGGAATATTGGCCAAATATAAAATATATGGCAAAATATATTCTTTAAAAAAAATCTATGCCGCTAACAAAAATCCTGTGTCAAAAGTGGGTACAAAAATCCAGTACCAACGGAAATATCGAACCAATTAGTATCAAGAAAGATGCTCCAATAATTTCAAAATGCATTTAAAAAGCAAACCCACGCCGCTGTAAAAACAAACCGTCGCTTCTAAGGTTCTCTTGAGATAATTAAACTTTTCAATAAAATTTAATTATTTAACCCGATTCAGAACTCAGTGTCGAGAACTGCGCAGTTCTAATTTTCATTAAACGTTCTATCCTTATTAATATAACGAAGACTTGCGATAGTCAGACATACCTCATTTAAGGTTGACGGTTTTTAGGGTACCATTCCACAAGGAACCCCTTTTAGTTTCGCCATTTCCGTCTGTCCGTCCGACAGCCCGTGGGTTAGCGCAAAATTGTAAATGTAAATTACCATGAGTAAGTATGTACAATAAAAACGTGAACAAAGTCGTAAAATAATGTTTCGGGTTCCTTTCCTACATGCAAATTGAGAATGAATATTTTATCGTCTATCCACGGTGAGGAGTATCGTTATCGGTATTTTTTACATTAAATAAGGGTTTAAAAAACTCATTTAATCTACGGAACAATACACTGCGCGTAGCCCGACGCGCACTTGGCTGGTTTTTTTAATTCTTTACAAGTTAGCCCTTGACTGCAATCACCTGATGGTAAGTGACGTCGCGATTTATGATGGAAGCGGGCTAACTTGTTAGGCGTAGGATGGAAATCAACACCCATTTCGGTTCCCTGGTCTTACCATACGTAAGTGCTGGAGTTTTGACCGTGCTGACTTTAATAGATAGTAGTTTTCTATGTGTAAAAACCAATTTATAATAGTTCCTAAGGAATATTATGAGGTATCGTGTCTCCATACGCTACTTTTAGCGTCGTGGCAACCTTTTACCTAGATCCTAAAGAACCTTAAGTTGCTGTCTAGTGGTAGGTTTCGTGGCTAGATATCCCCCTACCGGCAAATACCTCCAAGCGATTTAGCGTTCCGGTACGACGCCGCGTAGAAACTATATATATTGAAAAAATATCTATGGTAGAAGCGAAGGCTGACATAATTTCAGCCTATAAAATGAGATATATCTGGCTATCGCAAGTTCTTACTTCATATGCTTTTACAGCACTAATTAAACTTTTTAATTATTTCATAAGCACAACAAAGCAAATAAAATGCACAAAGCTATTTGCATTGCATTGTCAGAAGTTTATATTAATTACTAACGGATCCGGTCAAGCTTTGCTTTGACTTAAGTGCGCTTCTACCCTTCCCTACTCCCACTCTACCTACATAGGGGTAGTACCCTACCCCTATAGGAGTAGGGTAGGGTACTACTTCAAGGAATATTCTAAAAAAAGAATTAGCCTTATCAGTTCATTCTCGAGATTTGCGCTTAGCAACAGATTTAGCGGTTAATTTTTTTTTATATATATAGTTTTACCTCCACGGTTATATTATTATTATATGCTCCACGGTTAAGGCGCTTGACTAAACACTGACGGCCTTATTTAAAGACATGAATTAGGTTTTAATCCTAAAATTAATTCAAAATGAAGTAAACTTTAAACAGGAGTAGAGGAGAGAGAGTAGAGGATTAGGTTTACTTTACTTTGAAGAAAATATTGAGGCTTACTCGTAAATGTTAATCCATAGGATACAAGAACGAGCCCCAACAATAGTTTTTACGACTATTTTGAGGCAAAAGGGAATATTTGACATAATGAAAAAAGTACGAATAAATATTCTTTAATATAATGAGAAAGGTGCGTTGGATGGATTGAACCCTCGTCAAGATGAGGTCATTCATATTCGAAATTAAATATAACTGAAATAGCGAGTTATAAGTGTATGGGCATACATCCGGCTTCCACGGCGAATGGATCAGGGGCCCATCAACTGATCAGAGTGGAAAGCCGGGCATTCGTAATACGGCGCTGCACCGCGAAAAGAGAGCCTTCGAAGAATTGGTTAGATAGACAATGAATACTTACGGTCGATGTGTCGCGAGCTGATCTGGGTTGGTTGACCCCAGCTGGCGGCCGAGCAAGTGTGTAATGTGCCTAATGTCGAGAATTGTGTATTTCAATGTGTTCACCCGTCTGCAGGCCACAGCAATCCGCTTCCAGCACTATGCACCTCAAGGTCCAGAATAATTTCATCGTCCACTACCGCGGCAAAGTTAGTTAGTTATCCAAATTCACACGCGCTTAACTTCGTCAAGTAGGCTACAACAATGTATCAACGCAACAAGAAATGGTCATACGGAAACCAAAAAACACTAATTCTCCGACATCACTACCGCGTTTTTCTACAGCGGTCAGCCACAAAAAAATGGCAGCCGCAGCGCGCGCGCGCCACAATGTTGCCCGCTCATTTTTCAAAGTTCGCGGCGTTAACAATAAGTTATACGAGTAGAAGTCACGTGTAAATTTAAATTATAAATGCCTGTCTGTCTGTCCGCGATATAGCACTCCCCGATAACGTAGCATTCTACTGGTGAAAGAATTTTTGTAATCGGACCAGTAGTTCCGAAGATTACCCCTTACAAAGAATGTTACAAACTTGCAAACTTTACCTCTTTATAATATTAGTATAGATATGGAGTAATCTGAAAACTATATGTATGGGACCCTCGGTGGATGAGTCCGACTCTAGCAATATGACCATATTGGCCATATCACAAAATAGCCATTCTCCATATTCGTAGTGAAGATGTTAGGAGTGGAACAGGCGAGCGATCGAGTCCATGATCTTTCTATATGGAGTCCGGCCCTTAACTGCTAAGCTATTGTAGCTTCGTGATGTTTGGTCAGCGAACGGATTTAAAAACGAAAATAGCTAGAACGGTCACGCTGAAGTGTCGTTCAAACAAATTGACAAGCAAAGTTTTATATATATTTAACTCTGCCGGATGACCGCTATGTGAACACTGGACGCTGCTGAACACGACAATATTTATATATCTATGATGAGTAACATAATTAATAATTACGAAGATGCTTGAAGCCAATTGGATCGGCCTGTATCTTTAGAAAAGAAGTAGAATCATTTTATTTTACCCAATAAGTATTGTAAAGAATGATGATTTTAAAATGATAACTCTCTCAGCAGAACTTGCTTTCCGAACCGCTGGTAGAGTATCTTATTCTAATAGTTATAATTTTCAAAAGTGCTTGTAAACTGTGCCTATTGAAATAAATAAATTTAGAATTTTGAAATCCAGTTTCTTATTAAAAAATCGTCATTCATACTTAAATTTCATGGACTATTTCCTTTCCATAAAACGTGAATATCAAATTTTATATGCGTCTTTATTACCCGACTGCAAGGGTTATGTTTTCCGCGCGTATCTTGTATGTTCGTAACTATGTAATATTCTTTATTACCTCATATCTTCGAAACCGCTGAACGGATTTACGTAGTTAAGATATCGTTAGGTTTGTATTGATAACCCAAGTATTCTTAGATAGTTGAAATTTAAAAAAAAAAACCAACACGACTACTGTGAGACGCCATATACTCGAGGTGATATTTTTTTAATTTATGTTAAGTAACTAAAACTTTCACGTTATACCGCCTACCTGTTATAAAAAGTATCAAACGGAATATAACTTACAAATACAACCCTTGTGTCTCTGTTACGAGTAAAAATACACGTTTTAATAAACCATATTTTTAACCGTTCGTCTATTTTTTACTCGACTGCAAGAAGGGTTGTTTTTCGCGCGTATCTTGTATATATGTAATGTTTATTACTTCATATCTTCCGAACCGCCGAATGGAATTACGTAATTATGATATCGTTAGTTTCGTCTTAATAACCAAAGTGTTCTTAGATAGGTGAAATAAAAAAAATCAAAACGATGTCAGACTCGGAGTAAAAAAAAAATTTTTTTTTCGTATATTTTGATATGGTATCAAATTCAAGGGCATATCAAGAGGATTTCAAAATGATATATCATTGTCATATTAAAAAAACACAATTAGAAAAACGTTATATATTGATCGCTATACACAATACGCTAGGCGGATGAATAGGTGCGAGCAGGTTAGGCAGTCAGGTATTTTTATTTTCTTAATTATTGACATCATAGCAAGCAGGTAAGATCATGGCATTTCATCCTAGGTTGTGTCAATAAAAGTTTATTGAGATTTTACTGTCTCTCGAGAAATTCTCAGTAGCACCTCATAGGTAGGGAGTGGGTGGAGTGACACCCAGTGTGGAGAGCACGTTAAGACTGCTTCGCTTCAAGTTCAGATATTCGTTGCATGCAAATGCCGATAGGTGTATTGCAACAATGTAGCTTAGAAAATCAATTTAATAGGTCTCGTACCTATCATTATTTATTGTGTAGAAGTTAGTTTTTTATCCGGCAGGAGTCCGGCACTACCTAGCACCCAGTAGCCAGTTCCTAAAGATTCCCTCGCCAAAGAAAAAAAAAATTTAAACCAAAAAAAAAAAATATTATTTATGCATTTGTTTTATTTATTTATCACTAGCGGACGGAGTTCAGTTTTTCACAAATCCCGCGGGAACCATTGATTTTTCCTGCATGAAAAATAGCCTTTGTGTTAATCCAGAGGAAAATCTTTTTCCATTTCAAATTTCAGTCAGCCAAATCGCTTTAGTAGCCGCAGTGCAAAGGATGATCGAAGATAATCACTTGCGCACAAACTTTTAACTTTATAATATTAGTGTAATTATCATGTCATTGTTTTTGAATACAATTTCGCATATATAAATATAACTACATTAATTTAACTGGACTGGCGAATTATGTGCTATAGATTGCTATAATAATCTATAGCACATAATTCGCCAGTCCAGTTAAATTAATGTAGGAGATATTTTTAGGAATGTATATGACAGAACGTTTGTCTTAATATAGAGAATATATTAGGATCTTAGATTCTAGGTATTGATTTCCAACGTTCAAACTCCAAAATGTACATTATAAATGTGAATCCATCGCTACCAACATTGGCTGTCTCTGGCATAATTTATCTTAACCAACAATCTGCTGTCATATCGGTTACGTAGACAAGTGTTTCCTGAATTGATATGCTGCTAAATTTGGTAGGTACGTACATTGTCGTGAATCAATGTTTACAGTATAATTGTTACTTTTTACAGTTTAAAGTAAACCGTGCGTTGGCAGGTGGTTTTTTTTTTTCATTCTTTTGATAGTTAGCCCATCACCACAATCTCACCTGATGGTAAGTGATGATGCAATATTGAACGGAAGCGGGCTAATTTAGCCCGTTTCTATTAGGAGTAGGATGTGAATCTAGACCCCTTTCGGTTTCTGCACGACATAGTATCGGACCGCTGTATCGCTTGGCGGTACATCTTTGTCGTTAGGGTGGTAACTAGCCACGGCCGAAACCTCCCACCAGCCAGACCTGGATTAGTTTAGAACACCTCAATCGGCCTAGCGGGGGATCGAACCCAGGACCTCCGTCTTATAAATTCACCGTACGTACCACTGCGCCACGGAGGTCGTCAAAATATGAGGAGCGATTTCCACCTATGGATTTGATATGAAAAACGATGTTTTGCCAGTTCATTATTTTTCATGTAAACAATTATTTTTAAATAAAAACAATGCAGAGACCGACCTACTCGTAAATGCACACAAAGAATATTACCAACATAAGGCAAGCCGTTCTGAAATTGTTAAAATTAATGTATAATATGTCACCATAATTGTAAATACCGTGAGATTATAATCTACCTTGTGAGATGTTGGACTGTAGAAAGACTGTGAGCCGCAACATACTGCTTACAATTTAACGTGTGTGTATTATTCGGTAAATTGTAAGGAAGAACAAGAATTCTTGTATTTTTTATTTGTAATAAATAAATACCTTACCTAATCTAATCATTGGTATCTGAGACACTCAAGTTCCGGTTCTTTAGAGTATGTTGCGGTTCACAATCTTTCAACATTTCACTAACTCGCGAGATAGATTATAATCTGACGGTATTTATAATTTTACGGTGTCATAGTATACAAAGAAGATTTTTAATAAGTGCAATACCACTTATTATTATTATAAGTGACAGAAAAATTGAGGAGTAAGGTTAGCTTGGTATGGTCATGTAATGCGTAGGGAGGAAAGTCATATTATTAGAAAAATGTTGAATGTGCAAGTGGAAGGACATAAGAGGAGAGGAAGGCCAAAGAAGAGATGGTTGGATTGTGTGGATTCTGTGTGCGTAAAAGGAGTGGATGATGAGTTGATGAGTAATAGAGACGAATGGAAAAGATTGACATATTTTTCCGACCCCACAGTGGGATAAGGGTAAGGAGATGATGATAATTACTTATTACGAATATATCCTTGTATTTTATATTTATATTTAAAGAATATTAGTATTTTTTTTAACATGTTCAGTATTCACATTCGCCTGTAATTAGTCGGAATGATTGTATTAGGAGAGAGTACGGCAATAGTTCACTGGGCGGGGATCGAACCTATGACCTCGCCGGCCCCTTTATTAGATCTGTTGAGCTTATATTTCCAGAATTCTGATATCGCAAAACTCTACAACATTGCGTAACAATCACCAACGATAAAACACGTTTCTATAAAAATTACAACTCATACTTTGTACTAAAAACCAATAAATTTTAACTTGTCTATGGCGTGACAATGTTAGCATATTATTTTTATATAAAAAAAAATGCATTGTCTATAATTCTTAAGTTGTGTTCTCTGGTGTAGAGTACGGAGACCTTGATCTCTTGAACTAGTTTCTGAAGTTGGCTTCGAATCTTAGATAACCATCCACTTACTCGTTCATTTTCTTTTGTTTAAGAAATCTTTAGTAACAATAACATTTGTAAAAGATTACACGTTTTATTACAACGTATATTAAATACATTTTTGAGTAAACATATATATATCTACTTATATTATTGTAAAATGCTATAATCTTTGTAACGATTGGATTCGAGTGATTTAAGATTTACAGTAGTACTTTAAAAGCCAATACTGTCAAACCTTACACTAAAACAATAGGGATGATGACAGTTTTTTAAACTGTATATAAATTAAGAGTATGCTAATAGTAAAGCAATTTTGTAAAAGTAACAGGGTATCTGCGATCATTACTTTCGGAGTTACAGGATGTAAAGGGTCAGATTTGCGGCGCTGCCGCGGATCCCTGAAAAACGCCCCATACAAAATGGTATGGGGCGTTTTTCGTATGGTACGAACTAATGACGTCGTAGGCAATAAATGATCGTTAGATTTGTATGGGCGTTTAAACAAAATTACTAATATCTTTGTTATTTCTGAGTTTATGTTTATAGTTTATATATTAAAAAATGACACTTAATGTAAGGAAGCTAAAACTGTATGAATTTTCATCTAATTACGATAAAAGATTTTTAATAGATTTTGAAATTTTATAATCTTATTTATTTTGCATATATCCAGTCAATCTTTGCTTTGTATAAATTAGTTAACATTGACCTTATTTACCCGAATTTATTATAAAAATCAATATATTCAAACCTAGTCATCATACCCATTTTCATTGTCAAAACAAAAGCCGTAATGTTACATTAAAAAAGATAACACTGTCGCTAAGTTTTCTTGGTTTGTTTAATTTTCCGCTTAACTTTCTTGTTTCCTTCTTTCATAAGTAGCAATTGCTATTTTAAAGAGTAATAATAGTCGACCAATTTAAAAACGTAATTGGAAATTAAAAATTTAATTAAAAAAAATTACGTTGTCAGTAAGATAACTCAGAGTCTGTTAAAAATAGAACGCTGAAATTTGGTGTTTATTAATAACTTCGATAAAGTGATAAAAAGAAAATTAGAAAAAACTAATTTGAAAAAAAAACTAATCGCCTATCCCATGGTGTGGGGTATCGTTACCGGTATTTTTGTTCATTACATAAAGGATTAAAGTGCTAACTTAACCTACGAAACCCTACACTGCGCGGGGCCCGACACGCACTTGACCAGTTTTTATTATTATCTGTTGGTAAATGTTATGTTGACAGTCGGCTGATTGTGTCTAATGTTTACGACTACTGCGATACGATAAACTCGATTTATCATTCATTCGGCTAGTGATGTGTTTGATAATATTTATAAAACGAACGATCAAAACTTCTATCGCATTTGTAAATATTGTTTTGTAATAGCTGGATCCGGCACATGCTGTCGCGTGCCGTCATAGATTGAAGACACTACATGTTATAAGTAGACCCCATATCATATAATCATATCATATCGTATCATATCATCATCATCAAAACATATAAATAAAATTAAAGTATATATAGTACATTTAAATTCATGTTTATAAATGTGTATATAAATAGACCACGCACTATAAAGCGCATTGGTCGACCCCCGCAGGTGGAATGACGACAGAGCGAGTGGCAGAGATTCGCTGGATGCAGGTGACTCAGGATGTTTGGAAGTCCCTACAAAAAGTCTTATGTCCTGCAGTGGCTGATATGATAATGATGATGATACATATGTATATAAATACAATTAAATTTTATTTAAATGTATTGATTGAATTGTAAGGAAAAAGAGGTTGCAGCGCGAATATCAACAAGTATTAACTCATTCAAACTAATCTCCCAGTATCAATGCAATCTTTTCATTGTCGCATCACTAAATAAATTCTTTCATTGTTGGTCACTTTATTGATCGTTTCACGTGGCGAATTGTTCGTTTTGTTTTTTGTTACTTGCTGTTGCAAAGTGTAGTTTTTAAAGGATGCGCTACCGGATTGTACAGGAAAAGCGGCTGACATATCTCGGAGGTACTGTGTTAGTTTATTTTCCTTTTAAAACTGTTACAAAATACAAAAAGTTATATACACTTGACGGCACTTTATCAACTTGTTGTTACTCTATTAATCTGTGAGATTAATTTGAAACGACCATATTTATGAACATCGATTTAGATTTAAATCTCAATTTAATCTACTTTACTTTGAATAACATAGAGGTAGAAATTTTAATCCATGTTTATAAATATGGCTAAAAGAGTCTAAAATATCTTGAAAATGTGACATTTTGTCAAATTAAATTGGGAAATGTTTGACTTGATAAACATGTTTAAACGTTTCCAGTGCATTATTGCATTGTCGCAAATAAAATGTTTATTAGATTGAAGAAGTTTCATAATTCAAGGAACTACAACAAAACACTCTTTCAGTGCAATATTGTAGTTAACAATGTTTATTTTTTCACCGCGTGGGTGTTTGATTCCGTTTCTTCGAAGTTCCGGTATTTATCTATAGAATTATAGGGGACAAAGTGTTATTTGTTTTATTAACTGTCACTTATATATATATATAATACAATGAAATGATTATTTCTTGCTTTTATTTTTTTTTCGAATAAGCTCGCGTTTGACCATCATCTAACCTAACCGTAAGTGTAGATACTGTCTAAAGATGGGATACGCTTTCCTAGAAGGTTGTTTTCACTCTTGTTTTGAAGATTTAGCTATATGATTCAGAAATCACAGACTTGGGAATTATAGCTAAATTATAACTCCGAACATATATATTACGAATGTAGGTATTTATTATTATTGGACAATCACTGGGGCAACGCAAGTGTGAAGTAGCATTAAGATAAAAACTATAACAATAGCAAATTAAAATTTATTGAAGAAATATCGTAAACCACAAAGCGCAACTCATTGTTTTTATATATTCGATCGTGTTGGTTACTTTATCTTTATATTTACTTTTCATTACATTGTGTTTGTGTGGTTGTTATGCTAATTGGAAAAATATCGATTGCAATATAAAGAGTTTTTAAATTATTAATGTAATCAGATGTTGTTTCTTCATCTCCGAACAAAATGTTCAACCAAAGTCACTTCATGTTTGTTGTGCAAAAAGTTCTTCAATTAATTATGTTTATATATAAGATAAGAACTACGAATGACCATCATTTTAGATATACATGCAGACACCTCGCTCACCGAAACACCGTTCGATCATTCAGTACAGTGATTATGCATATAGGTACTCGCACGTTTTTATATATTACGTTATTGTTATAGATTAAGTTACTGACACTGAGTTCGTGATATAATTGGATCAGGTGCAGACTATATTTAGCGTAGTGAAATATACAGTATACACATGAGAGTGGTAGAGTGTCGGGTGCGAACTGCGATGTAGTCGCGTCTCCCCGGCACGGCAGGCTGGGCGTGGGCCGACGCAGTGTTGCGAGCGTTAGGTCTGCGCGCGCGCCGACGCGGTGCGGCGAGCATTAGGATTGCGCGCGCGCCGACGCGTCCACGGCGGGCGGCCGACACGCCCGGGTCGACTCAGTGACGAGGGACGATCGCGGCGCGGAGCGAGTGCGCGTGCGGCTCGTGTATAATTAGCAGGGAGCAGCCCTGGGAGGCGCGGCGGGCCGCGGGCCGCAGCGAGCGACGGGCGATGCGCCGCCCGCGCCCCGCGCATGCTGCGCCTACACTACTTCTCCGACAATCCCGCTCTCGTCGTAGAAGACGACGAAGAGTCTGTCTACTCCATCGAACTCATCAAAGAGTTCGAGGCTGTCGGCCGAGCGTGGAAAGCGTTCCTCGCCGACTGGCTAATAGAAGGTGGTCGGTTTGTTCAGTTGTTTACATCTCCCACGCCGCGTTACGTTTATAGTTTATAGTTTATATACCCGTTTTTTTTCCTCCGTTACATTGTTTCAAGCGTTACTCTTGTTTTGTTGATAAATATCTCAATACATCGTTCATTCATCGGAAGCTTATGTAGTGATTTACCGTATTGATCTTAAATTATAAGTATGTGTTAATTACTTATAATAAATTAGGGAAAAAGAATTCGAGTGTATTCGTGGCAGGTATTATGTAGCCTAATAGTAAGTACAATACGAGTATATCGACAACAGCACGGTAAGCGTCCAGTGGACTAGGTGTGTTCTTTTTCGGTCGGTATCGGTAATCGGTAAAATATTTTTAATCATTACAAGGCACCTATTGTATTATTTATGGTAAAGATGTTCAAAATTTTATTAATTTCTCACTTTTGCAAAATACAATTTTCACAGTAGTTAGCTACGTACTTTGGACAGAGGATATGGAATGGGTACGTACGTGACCATACACTGTATGTCCAGATATAGTGTATCACCCATAAATAAGATTCTATATATTTACATATACCGGCATTTAAATAAAACAATTTAAGACTCAAAAATACAAGAAACACTTTTTTTTATTTAATAGTAAGTATTGGTGTTTTTTAGATACAGTGTTTGACATGACAAATGTTTGTTGTTCCGATTTCCTTGTCGCCACGAGTTAGTCTAATAAGAGCCAACTAAATATAATTATAGACTCTTCGAGTGAGTATTGCCTACATTCAATCTTACGTTGTACGAGGCTCTCTCTGACGTCATGACCTTAGCTTCAATGCGAATACTTGTGAACGTAAATAAATAAACAACAGATGTTCTCGCATCAATAATTAAGATGGTCGAATTCATAATCATTTTCATCTTTTCAATCTGCCGACCTATACACTAACTTTACCGTATGTTAGCCACCTATAATTAACATAAATCAATAACAACCGTAACATTTTTCGTATTCCGTAAAGCCCGAACGAAAATCACTACCAACTACTCATACTCAACCGTATGAAAATTTTGCCTGTAAGTAATCTCAATTTTGATCAGTTAGTATTGAATAAAAAGTGAATACGAAATCACTTAACAATTACTAACAATAGCCAGTTGGTCAATTCTGTGTATATCCACTAATGTTATTCAAAGTTAGTGAATAGGCCGGCTGATCAATGATCGAGTAAATAGCCATCTAGGACCTATCCTAGATGGCTTATCTAAACCTTACCAAACCTACTTCATCATTATCAACCCATATTCGGTTCACTGCCGAGCTCGAGCCTCCTCTCAGAATGAGAGCGGTTAGGCCAATAGTCCACCACGCTGGCCCAATGCGGATTGACAGACTTCACACACGCAGAAAATTAAAAAAAATATCTTAAAAAGATACTTCACGATGTTTTTCATTCACCGTTTGAGACACGTGATTTTTAATTTCTTAAAATGCACACAATTAATTGAAAAGTTGGAGTAGCATGCTGCCCCAGGTCAATCCTACTTCAAACCTACTTGAAATAAACGTATTTGTATGATGAAGGTCGGTTTGTTTTAAGTAATCGCCAAAAAACAAGTCATTATTATCATGTAACTTTTTTGCCTATCGTCCATACAATAGTGTTAACTTGACTCTTATTTGTATTGCTCATCGAAAATATTAAATGAAACCGGTTACTATAATGTTGGAAATGAGGAAAACTTAGGAAATATTTATTCTTCATACAGTTAACGATTTCCATTGGTGTCGTTATGAATACATGTATATTGAATTCAATTCTACTATACTAATATATGCGAATGTATTGTGAGGATGGAAGTATGATGTTTGTTACTCTTTCACTCTTGATTTAATTTATTAAGAAATAGTTTCTGTTATATTACCTTTCTATCGGTGTTCTACAGAATATATTTCGGGGAGTGCGCTAAGGAACTGTTCGATCTTCGAATCTTGTGCCTTCCCCGTTCTACCACAGGACTCCTATTAGTGGAGTGCCGTTAGACTTAAAAATTGTGAAACCTCGAAATCCACAGTCAGTCTATGAATCTTTATAAAAACTTTGGAAATGTGTTTTTAATAGTGTATAGAAAAATGTTAAAAAAAAATAGTGACCTATCTAAAAAAAAATTTTCCATAATAATTTTTATACGATAATTATTATGGTTTTGAAGTTTTATTTTCATTTATATTTGTTTCACCCGCGTAGTTCCCATGGGAATACAGGAATAAACTATAGCATAAAACACTCACAAATAACGTGGTTTTCTAGTGTTAAAAAAAATTCAAAATCGGATCTCTCAAAAAAGTTGCTTGGAATTACATTAAAACTTTGAACGCTGGATCCCTTTTCCACTGAATACATATATGTACTTTTACACTTAGCGTATTTCCCAGTAGGTATGTGATATCCTAGCGACCCCCGAAGTCTATCACCAGACCAATACTAAGTAAACACCAAATTGTGCATGTGTGCTCTCAGTGGAGTAGCTAAATTTTGATCACTTTTTGCGGGCATTTTGTAGGGATGTAGCATATTTACAAACATCTTTGTTAGTATCGAATATAATATTATAATACCCTCTAACAAACATTTTCAAAATATCTCCGATGTATAGAATTAGACCTGTTATAGTTTTATTATAAGTATACTCGAAGATATATAGCATATGTATTTGTTTCTTCGGTTGTACTGAAACTACTGGACTTTTTTTTTAAATTATTTCTTTAATAGAAAGCTACATTATCTGCAAGTAACGTATGGTATATTCTGTCTCCTTAATTCCTATGGGAACGGTAAATACGCGGGTGAAACCGCGGGGTTTCGTTGGTAGGGTAGGTAGGTAGGTATATATGCCCTGAAAGACGGCTGAAACCGGAGCAGGTCGCTACTATAAATTATGCCTAAGCTCCACCACAATTCGGTCTGGAAATGTTTCTATATTCATCACGAATAATGCGCTATTGATTGACCCAGTAACTATTAGAACTAAGATGCAGGTAGTAATCGGAATTACTGCGCCCCGATTTCATCATCACCGCAAATTCTGGGGGCGAAAATCGACCACCCTACATGATCTTGTAAATGTGAATGTTTGTGTGTCATCATTTCATTCATGGTACGAGAACCGGCATAAGAAATACGAGTATATACCCTCATTTGTTATTTCATTGGGATAAAAAATATATGATAGAAAATATTCACATTGACAAATTGCACATGGGTAGGAATTAATGTATTTTTGGTGACTATACGTACTTTTCTAAAC
This sequence comes from Bicyclus anynana, assembly GCF_947172395.1. Lineage (NCBI taxonomy): Eukaryota > Metazoa > Arthropoda > Insecta > Lepidoptera > Nymphalidae > Bicyclus > Bicyclus anynana. The sequence continues at coordinate 6,288,105 of NC_069110.1, forward strand.
GTTTATGTTTTATATACTGCATTCATTGTATACCAGCGAACGCGCGTGACGCTGTTAGCGTGAAATTCTGCTTTATTTTTTTTTTACAAACCATGGATTTTTCAGTATCAAAGGTAGCCTATGTTGTGCTCCAAAATCTAAGTTAATTCTATACCAAAATTCTTACATTCTACACATAAAACCCTTGGATTGCTGTTAGGAGCATGAGCGCAGTCAATTAAAATTTTATTTTATTTTAAAGGAAATAATCCTAAAGTAGCATAAAAATATTTTCTGATAATTTTATTTTATTTTAAAGGAAATAATCCTAAAATAACATATAAAATATTTTCTGATGATTTCAGCAAGTCCACGTAATAACAATTTTTGACGTAATAACAAGTTTAATGACTGTAGTATTTTTCTCACATGAAAGTGAAAATTATAAATAAACATTTATTTTTCAATATATTTATTTAGCATAATGAGCTCTGCTATCGTAAATGACTTTGATAATAATAAATATGTCGAAGCTTTAAGAATTACCACAAATTTTGAATGAGTAAATTGTCAGCTTGACTCACGTCCGGGGGTCACAGGTTAATACCATTCAAGCGGTTACTCACACCACATTGAAGTGTATAATGATTATATTATTATACAAAGGAGAATCCCAGTCTCGATACAAATTCGGACCTAAATTATACCAATGATACAGAGCTGAAAATTGGCTAAAAATTAGGACTATATCTATTCTATAATCTTCCAAATCAGTTAAATAACAGATAGTCTTCGTATTCCTTTGACATAAAATTCATAGCATTATCTGTGACTACCTAACAGGTGACAGTTTTAATAACACTAACTTGGCACATCTCATCAAAATATGTTAATACTAATTAATGATATTCAACAATGACATCTCATTCATTGATTGATTTTGACATTGACAGCCCGCGTTTGTGACATTGACATTGACAACTGACAATCAGTAAAATACACATTACAGAGAACATATTCCACATATATTCGTAAATCACTACGATGTGCTTTACAAATGTAAAGTTAGATAGGAGTGTATATAATGAAACCATCTTATTTACCCTGTTGGCGAATATTATTTCGGCTATGATTCTAATGGAGTAATCTAGTAAAATATACACGATTTTTAGTATATTTTTAATTTCTGTATCATTCTGAAAAGTGGGCCGAATTTTGTACATCTTCTTTCTTTACCAACCTTTGCATTGTATTATATTGTTTTTAACTTGTATGACGTACAGTTATTTAACTACATATTATGTTCTTAAACTGCTATAATAGTAACGCTCATCTTCATTCACTCACTCGACCTGGGTTGACAGCGTGGAATCTCTTTGCACGAGATAGTCCTCCGATCCAGCTATTAAACCAATGAAACCAATTTAAGTTATACGAAGTTCACAAAATCACCTATCTTGAGACTTGAGAGCTTTTGTTTGTAATAGTAAAACTTATTGCACATCCATCATCTTCTATCAATTAATTATTTAATATTAATCAGTGCATTTATCCGGATGTGACATTGTGTATTGATTGATGAAGAAGAGTGTTTACGGAACTTTAATAGTAGAATATTGTAGAACCGTAATGTATCGATGTACTGTGTGAACCGGAAATCTGACGAATAATTATCATAGATTGAAGCATAGAAGAAATCCGAGTACATTTTCGGTTAAAGGACAAACTCGGCACCAAGAGGTCATAGTTTGTACCCCACCCCTACTATGTAGAAATATTGTGGTACTTACCTATACAGGGTGATTCGGTCTTTAGTGCGGATATTTTTTTTTGTGGTTCTGTATCATTAATAGAATATAAATCTACAAACAGTTCGATACATTTTATGTAATTTTTTTTTTAATTTATGTCTCTAAAATAACAAAATAATGTACATATTATTACTAAACAAGATATATTCAGCTTAAAAGTGATCTGGTGACGTCCTTTAGGTATCAAACGAAAATAAAATAAACGCACAATAGCGTGACCCTAAAATTCTGTTCAAAAGTAAATAACTTTAGCTAATCTCTAACCTCTTTCAAACGGCTTTTAAACATGCACTTTTTTCCTCCCTGATCTTTTAATTTAACTTATTAATCCAAATTACGCTTGTATGTGTATGTTTATTTATTATTATTTTTGAATTATTTTGTTTATTTATTTTTCTTTTGTCTTCCCTTAGATGCCGTCTTTTTTATGTTTTGCAGGTTTTCATGTATGTATGTATGTATGTATGTATGTATGTATGTATGTGTGTATGTATGTATGTATGTATGTATGTATGTATGTATGTATATATGTATTTCTTTGTATATATGTATGATGTAGTTAAGTATAGTCTATGTATTATTATTATGTATTATTGCTTAATATTTATGTATTTAAATTACTTAACTTTTCTTATTTTTTGTGTGCGTATACCCGAATCGGTGCTTACGTTTTTTTTTTTTTTTTTTTTCTCTTCCACAGTGGTTGTCTGGAAGAGATCGCTCTTTAGCGATAAGACCGCCATTTGTACATTAGTTTCTAAGTGTTATTATAAGTTATTGTTTATTTTTGTTTTTAATGTACAATAAAGTATATTTCTTCTTCTTCTTCTTCTTCTTCTAACGATAATTTTGTTATTTTTGAGTTAAAAAAAAAAAGAAAAAATACGTGATCATTAAATTTTGTTTATGTACAAAATATAAAAATATCCGCACTAAAAAAAATTTCTTCCTGTATAGTACAGTGTCCCCGTTCAGTTTGATGTAATATTAATTATATTAGTCAGAGATCCGTAGAAAATGTTGTGCAACTGATTACTATCAAGTTAATTTTTCGTGAGTAGCTTCATCTCGATGAGACGATCAGATTTTTTATTTACGAAAGTGCTCGATTCCGGTAGTAACTGATTAACCAGGAAATAAAAATTTCTGAGCGTCGGAACATGATAATGTACCACGCAATTTGTAGACTGTTAAGTTGTATTATCCCGGACTATATGTATGAAGTCATGGATCACAATTGATCACGGTATGTTTGAAGAAAAAGAAGATTTTAATGTCAAATATTATTGCTTTACTATTGGTTAGTAGCATATTTATAACAACAATCATTGTCATATTTATAACAGTTCACAGAAGATTTCAATGATATACCTCCATCTTAATATCGCATGAATGGAAACAGTATAAAAATTAGTATTTGCATTAATCGCTTATGTAGTTGTACTCAAACTGTGTTTAGTTTAATCAAAAATCAAAAATTCATTTATTTCAAGTAGGCTCAGTATCACAACAAGTACAACTCAGTACAAGCTCTTTTGATACGTCAGTTGACTATTTGTAAAGATTCTACCACCGGTTCGGAAGGCAGATTCTGCTGAGAAAAAACCGGCAAGAAACTCAACAGTTGCTCTTTTTTTAAAAAAAATCATACAATAATATTATATTATTTAGTTTTCGTTAATTAAAAAAAAAAAACTTAGTTGCTTGTATTTGAAACTATTCGGCGGACAAATTTCGTCACATTCACGTGACAAGAGCCGCTTATCTACTCGTAATTCAGTATTATTTCAAGGCACGTTAATCTGTGGTCGTCATTCTCTACGCTATTGTGAAAATCTGTATCAAGTTTGTGCTTGATAAAAAATTTCCACATGATTATTACGTTGGTCTTACGTGGCCTCGTATAATGTGGTCCAAAATAGGTCTATGAAATATTTAGCTTTTAGCTATTCTTTCTTCCAAGAACTTCTCAATAGTAGTCTGATGTTTAGAAGTTAATGGTGCACTCCCGTTCCTCGTTAAGCCAGTTAAGCCGTCGGTCCCACACATCATCAATAACATCGGATAGTGATCGTAACTGTGTCGAACACACCTTAATGCTTCCAATTCGTATGAGCGTGGCAGGCCTAAGCTCAAAATTCCCTAACCTATAAAAAAGGCCTGCTTGGGTATGGATATGCTTCGGGTTACTAGGTCCTGGGTTCGAGTCCTGAGTCGATCTCTGGAATACTAAGCTTATCTTTCTTCTGTAAAACTTTCAATAACAATTATCTGCTCGAAGTACTTGGTGGTGTTACTCTACTGTGCTTCGGCGGACACGCCCATCATGATTAACTGACAGTGATCGTAGACAGAGTTAGACAATAGCCCCCTAAATCCGCCTACCTGCATTGGAGCAGCGTGCGTCATAAGAACCGCCTAAGTCAGGGTAATTAAATAGGCTAACAATCATAGCCGTGAACGTGATAGCCCCGTAGATATGATTTCTGCCCTCGATTAAGAAAACGTATAGGTTCGAATACGGTTATGCACCTCTAACTTTTCAGTTATGTACTTTTTAAGAAATTAAATATCACTTGTCTCAATCGGCGAAGGAAAAACATTGTGAGAAAACCTGCATACCTGAAAATAATCTTAATTATCTATGTGTGTGAAGTCTGTCAATCGGCATAGGGCCAGCGCGGTGGACTCTTAGCCTTACCCCTCTCATTCTTAGAGGAGACACATGTTCAAGAGTGAGTCGAATAGGTATGCGTCGTTAATGATGATGATGAAAAAAAAACGTACACACAGCCGAACGTAGAACCTCCTCCTTTTTAGTAGTCGGTTAAAAATAAATTAAACACGTGACGTATTTTTGTTACAGAGGAAGATGAATCGCAGATATTCGTGAAATTTTTCAAATTTCACAAGTGTTACGACCTGATCCCCACGTCCGCTAAACTGGTCGTGTTCGACACTCAACTCCTTGTCAAGAAGGCCTTCTTCGCTCTCGTCTACAATGGTAAGTTGGTACAAAAATCACTGTGTTTAATTTTTTTAATTTAATTGCATTGGACATAACTTTACTAACTATACATTACTTTGTTAGTATTTGTATTAGTTTACATATTATTTACTGGTGTATGTATATAATGTATTCCCTTCTTCAAACGAAAGTATGTTTTTGTTATAAGTATGCGCTTATAAATGCTCGATATATTCACATAGACGTTTCCCGTTTATTAGTATTTACCCATACCCATTCCATACATGTACATTGTACATAGTGTGTAATAAATTCCAACGCTTGTATATCGTATAATACATGTTTGAATTACATACCTATTATAAATAAATCATAAGCTCCAATTTGAGCCGTGGAATATCGTATCTCCAATTCATTGCAATTGCAACGATATATGTATTCGGTGTCTTTGCGTAACCCGATTATGGCGGCGCGGCGGTACGAGTATTGTTAGCATGGACAATACGTTATAGCATACACTGCAAGGTATACCTGGTGCGAGGTTAGTATTATATTTCCCAAGCTTTGTGTTTTGGGAAACTACAGCTTCATGCTTGGGTAAATATGACGATAGAGATAATAATGAGAGTTCGGATAACAACCCTTATTATTTACTATTTTTTGAATTACGGTTTCTGATTGGCTGAAATCTATTTCATGAGACCAATAGTTCGACGCGCAATGCGCAGTTTCATCCAATGACATCAAAATGTAAATACCGCCAATTTTCGACTTGAGCGGTGTTGTTAGCTAAGGGACGATATGTAAACCTAGCCTTTGTTGAACTTGCGAGTATTTAATTATTAAGCTATTGCATAGCTTTTATCGCGGGATTTAAGCGCAGCGACCGAGTCAAGAAATTCCGTAACGAATATAAATCTAACACCCAAGCAGTGTATCACTTTAACACATTTCGACGTTATCCTATCGACTCAACTGGCAAGTGGTACAAAACTTATTAAAACAGAGTTCCATTCCAACTCAACATAAAGACATTTTTTATTTTTTTCTAAAGAAAAGAAAAATACTGTATAAATAAAGTAAGTAAATAATTATAATTGCTTAGGTTGATAAAAAATGCTATGCATTTAGCTTTTCCGTGACAGCGCCTGAGTGCCACACGTATTTTTTATATGATAAATTTTATATATACGAGTGTATATTTGAATCCAAGTCTCTGTTGCTCTATGCTCTTCATATATTTTACACTATCTCCCCATGACGTATAATTAAGTTTTAGTAATTTGAATCGACAATCGAATTAGTTATTTAGGAGATATCGTTGAAAATTATAATCAATGCAACACTAATGATTGCTTTCCCTGTTTCTAATGTGAGGCTATAAACATATTGTTTTTATTTTTTTTATTCTTTACAAGTTAGTCCTTGATTACAATCTCACCTGATGGTAAGTGATGATGCAATCTAAATGGAAGCGGGCTAACTTGTTAGGAGGACGATGAAAATCCACACCCCTTTCGGTTTCTACACAACATCGTACCGGAACGCTAAATCGCTTGGCGATACGTCTTTGTCGGTAGGGTGGTAACTAGCCACGGCCAAAGCCTTCCACCAGCCAGACCTGGACCAATTAAGAGAACCTCAATCGGCCCAGCTGGGGATCGAACCCAGGACCTCCGTCGAATATAATAGTGATATTTGAAATTAATTTTGGGATCTATATAAGTACATAAAATTTACACCCGACACGTACGACGTGGATCTGTGGACGCCCGCCATACCGGTACTTCAACATCAATTTATCTTTTGACATATCTATCGGTAGTAGTATTGATCACCCACGAATTTCGGTTAAATATATAGAGGTATTCTTAAAATATAGACGTGACGCTTTGGCGAAAAGGATTGAAATAGGTCAGGTTTGACGTCATCACATAAGAAGTTCATTTGAAACTATGTCAGCGGTTAATACTCCTATATCAAACTGATCAATTATGAGTATCGATGACGTTTCATAATTAGCCATGACATAATATTACGAGAATTTTATATACGAGTAAGTAGGAAGCGCTGACTTATTGAATCGCAATCCGCTATTGAAGATGTTATGAAATTAGATTCGAGTGTTTATAAAACTTGTGAAAGAATAGATTTCTATGAAATAATAACTATATGTCGCCGACAATGTGTATTTTTTCCGATTCTTCAACATTCTGGAACATTCCAGAAAGCGATTCAATAAGTCAGCGTTTCCTACCTCATAGATATAAACAAATAAAAATAAAAATGATTTTGAATTTATTTGTATGAAAAACAACCGAGCACTTTCGTGGACCCTCGAAAACAATTGTAAGGGCCCTCATTCTTATTAATTAGCTCCCTCTTTCAATATGCCGGATCTACATCAGACGTAATTTTTTATTGATAGAAAAATATACTATGCACAAAAATTAAGGGAGCAGAAAAAAAATCCAAATTTTTGGGGGATTTTCAACAGGCTGTAACTTATACAAAAATGGTCGTACAGCAAAAAAATAAAAAGCAAATTGTAGCTCTAAGTGTTTAGTTTTTGGATCTGAGTTTGAAAATTTTTTTTTGAAAATATTTTTCGAGTAATCATAAGAAAACCACCGAAAAAAAAATTTTCGAAATTTTTTTGGTTTTTTTTTTAATCTACGGACGTGGAAAAAATTTTTTCGACTCAACCTCCATATGGACCGGATAGCTTGTTTATTCAGATTTAATTTCGTTTTTTTTAAATCTCGATACGAGCATTTCTTGCTGAAATATCGATGTTTGAATGGAAAAAGATCATTTTGTCTTTGATTACCAATATCTCAGCAACCAATGATCGCACAGAAATTATGAGGTTGGTTTCAAAAATTTGAATAAACTCTCTACAAGGATTGGCAATTGAATTTTGAAAAAAAATTTTTTTTTCAATCATTACATGAATTTGAAAAAGCATCCAAAAAAGGGCTTTTTGTCGTTTTTTGGAAAATCAAGCGCCCAATCAAAAATATTGCGGAAACCACTGACGTTAAGTGTGCCTTTTACTGTTCAATATACCCACAAAAACCCTACAAAGTTTCAATTCAATCCAGCCAACCGTTTTTTTTCCCACTTGATCGAATTTTTGAAAAAATTAAGGAGCAAGAATTTCGTTCTGAAAATGTCATAATTTACGCTTTTGTGCTTGCGCACGTGTATGTGTGTGGTTTTATCAGAGATTGAGACCCTGTGGTTCGTCACTTCCACACACACACACACACACACACACACATACATCTTTGGAGAGTGAGTTTGGAGTCACAAAATACTGTGGACCACACACATACACGTGCGCAAGCACAAAGGCGTAAATTATGACATTTTCAGAGCGAAATTCTTGCTCCTTTAATTTATTCAAAAATTCGATCAAGTGGGAAAAAAAAACGGTTGGCTGGATTGAATTGAAACTTTGTAGGGTTTTTGTGGGTATATTGAACAGTTAAAGGCACACTTAACGTCAGTGGTTTTCGCAATATTTTTGATTGGGCGCTTGATTTTCCAAAAAACGACAAAAAGCCCTTTTTTGGATGCTTTTTCAAATTCATGCAATGATTGAAAAAAAATTTTTTTTTCTAAATTCAATTGCCAATCCTTGTAGAGAGTTTATTCAAATTTTTGAAACCAACCTCAAAATTTCTGTGCGATCATTGGTTGCTGAGATATTGGTAATCAAAGACAAAATGATCTTTTTCCATTCAAACATCGATATCTCAGCAAGAAATGCTCGTATCGAGATTTAAAAAAACGAAATTAAATCTGAATAAACAAGCTATCCGGTCCATATGGAGGTTGAGTCGAAAAAATTTTTTCCACGTCCGTAGATTAAAAAAAAAAACCAAAAAAATTTCGAAAATTTTTTTTTCGGTGGTTTTCTTATGATTACTCGAAAAATATTTTCAAAAAAAAATTTTCAAACTCAGATCCAAAAACTAAACACTTAGAGCTACAATTTGCTTTTTATTTTTTTGCTGTACGACCATTTTTGTATAAGTTACAGCCTGTTGAAAATCCCCCAAAAATTTGGATTTTTTTTCTGCTCCCTTAATTTTTGTGCATAGTATATTTTATATTTTTTCCGTACATTCTTCCCTTTGAGTAATCAGGTAATCGACTCAAAATTTCTTCTTTTATTTTAGGGAAATTCTTGGTCTTGGGAATACAAATAATGTTTTATAATAAATGAAAAAATAAATAATAAATTGTATTGATTTACGAGTGTAATATTCCACTTGTAATTCAATACAGTCTTACAAGTATAAAACATTCGAAATTTTTAAAATGAAATTTGCAGGCAAATCCATTTTAGGATTAAGGTATTCCAATTTAGTTTTGTAAAAAATCCCTAGGGTGACCAAGTTATTTATTATGCTATTCGGATTTTTCAAATTTTTCTATCTTGGATTTTAGTTAAATATTATGGATGAAATTACCTAATATTTTTTCATTTTTTTTGTAAAAGAAGCTATGAGTGCGATAATTATTTTTCTTTCATTAAGATGACCCGATTTCAAAAAAATGTCCTGAAAAAAATGCAGGTAATTGAAGTATACCATCATTTTAAATCCTCGGTAAGTGTACAAGTTTTTAAAATGGTGGTACACTTCAGTTATAAAGTGCGTTAATAACACACAACATACACACATACAAAACTATTAATAACGTTTATTTATTCATTTTAAATATATTTTGTGTAGTCGAATTTTACCACTCAGCTGCCACTAGTTTTATTTGATGCTAATGTTTTGTTACTGTTTGTGGCTTTGCAAGTTATGCGATTGTATTATTATTAGTTAGATAATATTATTAATTACCTGTAGTTACATGATTTGATGTAGTTATGTAATAGCACTCGATATTGTAATGTAGTAATGGTTTTGCAATGCGAAAAAACGATTTTCTTTTTACATATACTTACTTGGCTATGGCGAATTGTGTGGTGGTGTATGTAAAATGCTCTGGCGACTGAAATTTATAGTTAAAATAACATCGACGACTAGTCATGTATTATGGTTTATGTCGCAGCTCTCATTTGACACCATGGCATGCAGTCTCCGTAAGAAACAATACGCCCGTTGCCGTGAAATTTAAGGTGTTTGTAATTCCATAATATATTATGGTTTAAATGGCCAGATCTTCGTCATTTTATAAAAGCCGAAAGTTTGTGAGTCCATACCCCTGATAGCCCAGTGGATATGACCTCTACTTCCGATTCTGGAGTGTGGGTTTCGAATCCGGTCTGGGGCATGCACCTCCAACTTTTCAGTTGTGTTCATTTTAAGAAATTAAACATCACGTGAGTCGAAAGGTGAAGGAAAAACATCGTGAGGAAACCTGCATACCAGAGAATTTTCTTAATTCTCTGCATGTGTGAAGTCAGCCAATCCGCTCTCATTCTGAGATGAGACTCGAGCTCAGCAGTCAGCCGAATATGGGTTGATAATGAACGGGTTTTCAGGTAACTAACTGTTATATCGATAGAGGATATGAATTCTCATATGAATATTATCCCGGAGAAAACATAAAATAACCCTATACTTGGACGATTGACCTATTTCCTTTTATTTTCTATAGCCAGATCGATCAAAACTCCATAAATGACTACATAATAGTCGTGGTAGAAACTTTTATAAAATGACGAAAGTCCTGCCATAAATGGTTGTCGCTTTATTCTCGTTTATTCTATACACTTGATCAATTATTATCTCTAAAAAGAAACCTTTTTGCTTTTTGCTGTCCTTTGACAATAATGAGATTAGAAATGGCAGCTTCAAATAAAAATTATGGTCAGAGAGCTGCTCTATAGTTTTGGGTAGGTATTTCAAGCAAAGTAATATTGCCCTAGCGTAGAACTGGTAACATGGTAAATATGGTCATTATTGAAATAAAAAATGACAACGATTTTTATTATTGAACCCTTTTCCTATTACAAAATACGGTTTCCGCGCTGCAAAGAAAAATGTCATACCAATATCGGTTAGTTTACTGGCTTCGTATAGTTGAAAGAGCCTCCTCTCTATTTGTGCTGGGAATTGCTGCATTTGCTGCGACGAAAATGTTTTATATTACCTTTTTAGGTTACACAATGTTTTTCAAAAATACTTTAAATTTGAAAATTTTGTTCTATCGCGACTGTATTTATTTGAACAGTACGCTACATGTAGTTTTATGTGGGTATTATTTGTATATTCACACCAATTATACATTGCAATAGTGTTAGATGCTACCTTTTTGCAAAACTGTTACTGACACGCTTTCGATTTTATGAAAGTTAATTGTCTCCCAAATCGCATTCCCCACTGCTGTGTTGTACGGTGCGTATTGTTTCTTACGAATGTATTGTTTTAGAGAATGAAGGAGGAAAGCGATAAACTGTCAAGTATTATACGTTATTACATCACAAATAAAAGCTCCCGGGTTCGTATCCCAGCGCGTCTCAGTCACAAATTTCTTTTTTTTAAATTACTGGAATAATTCATTCAATTCGTTCTATAACGTCGGTTTTGCGTAGTAATTTCTTACTTTTACTATAAGTTTTCAGTTAAATAACAGTGTTAGACGTTAAAAATAGAGATTTGAATCTTACCATCATCAGTAATACAGAACCGTATATGCATATAGATTTGTACTTGCTATCGACATGCAAGTTGGATTAAATAATAATTTTCACGACTTAACCTCCTCTACCCCTACAATTCAATTGTTTGATTTTTTCCTGACAATAACAAAGACATTGAAAAAAAATTGTGAAATCGGTCTAACCGTTCACGAGTGGTGGCGTGACCAAGGGATATATGGAATATTTTTATATATATATACAGTGGTAATAATCAGTTGAAACTCAAAATTAAACTTAAGAAGGTTCCAACCGCGCCTTGGTCCTAAACGTAAGGGACCAGGCCAAGAGCCCATAACACATTCATGCTATGTGTTTCTTGCCACGTATAAAGAAATTGATATCTGTTTGCAATCTACTCTATTTTTATCTCTTATCGTTGTGTTAGACACCTGGTGAACGTTATAGAAATTGCGTTTTAAAAAAATAACAAAAGAAATAAACAAGATTACTTACATTCGTAATGTCTCCGTATGCTGCCTTAAATATATATAAAGAACTTTGAACAAAGCAATACAATTTAAGATACAAAGAAAACAATGCAACTTGCTTTCCAATGGCTTTCTGAATATAAAATTTAGTTATAAAGCGTATTCTTTTTATATTTTTTCGAGATAATATGAGAAATTATGTGCTCAGCCGACAGACTTAGCTTTGTTTTAACCCTTCACAGAGTTAAAGATACTTTGAGGTGGCCTTTAAAGGGTTGTCACGAAGGTACAGGTACAGGTAGCGACTGAGTACATAATTATTCATATTGCCATTTATCATAATCAGCCTATTTTAACAGTCCACTATAGGGCCAGTGCTCCCTCTTTATTCGACGTAGTGTACTGAAGAATAAATAAACAACACGACACTGATCCTTTAAAACCTACCTCCCACAGATCCACGATCCTATCTCCAGTAGCCTACCGTAGGTACACGCACTTACGTATGATCCTACTAATATTATAAACGCAAAAGTTTGTTTGGATGTTTGTTACTCTATCACGTCGCAACTATAGAACCGATTCGATTGAAGTTTAAAACGGTTTGAAGATAGATAATATCCTGGAGTGACTAATAGGCTACTTTTAATCCTGAAAAATCCATGGTTTTTGAGAGATTTTCAAAAAAACTCGTGGTTATGATGGTATCAAATGTTTGTTACTCTTTCACGTCGCGACTACTAGGCCGAATTAGCTGAAATTTGGAATTGAAATAAATTATGTATAGACTGGATTGACACACCTATGTGTGTACTTTTTGTTCTGGAAAAGTTAAATTACGTGTCGGTAATACTTATATTTCGCGAGTAACACCACGTAGCTCAGCTAGTAGAGTTATAATAATAAATAATATACTTTTAGCTGTAATAAAATGACGTAGATCTGGAAGTCACAGGCTCTGACCAAACATTGTGCAATATGTTGGTAGTAATAGCTTTTTTATTAGTTACATTATATTAAATATTCTTCCGATCGATTATAGCTCTAGGTGCAAAATGGCGGCCTCATTGGCCTTGTACAGCATAAAGCGCTTTTTGTATAAGTACTGCTATTTTGCTTTTAAATATAGAAATATTTTATTTAAATCCCATGGGAACTATATATTTTCCGGGATAAAACAAGGCCTATACGTTGCATAATACTCGTAACTGGTATACTATCTTCAAGTCCCACTAAAATCGGTTCAGGGGTTGTTTTGAAATCACACTTTAATTTAATTTATTGTCTATTTAATTTAATTTGTGTATGTTGATGTAGGTACCTATTGATTTTCGTTACGTTAAGAGCATCTATATTAATATTTGGTTGCATACAAGTGTGTTTTGTTCAAATGACGAAGACGGTTCCAATTTCAGGGTATTAGAGCAGCCGCTCACTTACTTATTACTTATTTGTTGTTGTATATATATATTATTCTTAGTTGTTGGACTAAATCGCAGAGTAAACTAACAGATTTACCGAAATATGTTAGTCCGCACTTCTTCTCCAACTAAATCGCCTAATTAAAAAAATTGGACACCGATCGCATCAGTATCCTGATACCCTTATAAATACAAATAAAAAATTGTAAACGTGTGCAATTTAGTTGTTCGATGGTCGGCCAACTAAGAATTGTAAGTGAAGAAGTTTTAGTAGAAAAGGCTGTTTTTTTTAAAGAATATTTGCCATATCTTTTAATTATGAGCAATATTCCCATTCCCCTCCAACTATTCGAAAAATACTATAGGTAAAACAATAGACCAACAGGGCCGGGAAACGAACCGCCACCTTTAGGTGATGAGTCCAACTGCTCTTACAGTTGAGCTATTGAGGCTCTTTATTGATATTATCCTCCTAACGCCTAACCTCTGGAGAATGAGTGTGTTTCAACAATGCGAAAACTTTTCATAGATAAGATTATTATAAACCTTATCCATATTTTTCACAAGCCTAAATCTTTATCTATTTCTATCAATTTAGACAACTGCTTTGTAGTTGATCTGGTAATCTATGGTTATGGATGTTATAGAAATATTGGGCTTTGATTCTACTAAGAACTTCTAAGTTTAAGTCTGGAGTTAAAATGTTGGTGGAATAACACCTCCGTGTCTAGATTGAACAAATTAAGCATTCCCTACCCCTTTCGGTTTCAACGCGATATCGTAACTCAACGTTAAATCGCTTGGCGGTACGTCTTTGCCGGTAGGATGGTAACTAACTACGGCCACAGGCTCCCACCAGCCAGATCTGGACCAATTAAGAAAACTTCAATCAGCCCAGCTGGGGATCGAAGGATCTCCGTCTTGTAAATTCACGCGCCACGGAAGCCATCAAATGATGACGATTTTCTGTGAAGATGAATCTAGTGTTTCAGACAGTGCTTTTCCTTGATCGGCAGGAGTCCGCGCCGCGCCGCTGTGGGATTCGGAGAAGCAGATGTTCGTTGGTATGCTCACTATCACAGACTTCATCAAGATTCTACAGATGTACTACACCAGCGCTAACGTCGCTATTGACGAATTGGAAGAACATCGCCTCGAGACCTGGCGGCGTGAGTATTTTGTTTGTTTACACACTATTACGTTTTTACGTCATTATTATTTGAGCCTGTCCAGATGAGGCGTTTTACGTGCGATTCCACTCGCACGTAACTGAGATACATATATCTATCTATCTATTTATTTATAGAGAGTTACATATATCCCGTTCAGATGCCGATGCGCGTTTCATATATACGTATGTAGCTCAGGTATCTTGGCTACGCGAGCGTCAACGCGCAAGTTGACTCGCGCGTAAAGCTGGCACAACTCGATACTAATATTCGATGTAGCGGTGCTGTCAAAAAACATCGATGTTTTTCGTTGTATATAGAACGAGAGTCTGCAATAGCTAGACAAATCTCATTCTATGATAGCTAAAAGTTTGTCAGCACAATATGTTCCGACCAATGAGAAAGTACGGTACAGTACTTTAAACCGTGGTGGCTTTCGAAGAAAACAGCTTTCAAGGTTTCAGATATTCATTTAACTAAGTGCAAAATGTAATTTTTTTATATTTTCACCGGGATATTATGAGGTATAATGTCTTTTGTTGCCGGGACTTTGGCTTCGGGGCATCCATTCGATAGATACCCTAATAGTTTTATCTTTTATGATCTTTTTCGTTTATGAACGTTTACCCCTACGCTAACTCACTA